>NC_059447.1:92782142-92857142 GCF_905237065.1 Salmo salar
TCTGGTTGATTTTTCTAATTCATTAGAAAATAGTCAAAGTATCCATTAAATCAACTGTTGTTACTGATTATAAAAGTTAAATAATTATCAGAGTTATTGCAAACTCAGTAGTAGGCTGTTGGGATGAGATGATAAATTCAAGATGGATGACAAAGATATTATACGAGAACATTTTAGAAAAACTGATCTATTTACTATGTCTTATGGGAAATATTGGGAATTAATGAAGTTTGAAATACGACACACAGCCATGAAGTGAGGTAAAGAAATCCCTGTGGCTCAGTTGGTAGAGCATGGTGTTTGCAACGCCAGCATGGTGTGTGCAACGCCAGGGTTGTGGGTTCGATTCCCACGGGGGGCCAGTACAACAACAAAAAAATGCATGAAATGAAATGTATCCATTCACTACTGTAAGTCGCTCTGGATAAGAGCGTCTGCTAAATGACGTAAATGTAAGATTGAGGGTAAGACAAATTTAAGGAAATATTGTATCTAATCTCCATGGAGGACCTTGATTAATTATTTTCTTTACAACTACAACTCGACTGAATGTAGGAAGAGAGCAAAAAAGGGAAGATGAATGAGGAAATGATTGGAGGAAGTGAGAAAAAAAACACAAAGTACTTTTACAATTTAGAAGGAAAAAAATATCTGAATTTACTCTCTTTTCATAAGATAAATAGACAGTAAATGTCTCCATGGTAATCTTTCCCCAAGTCTGTCCTACTAAGGATGCCGTATATTTGCCTGTCTAGACTCTGTCAAAGACTATGCAATGTTCATAGTTGAAGACTTCAAAAAAGTCCTGAGATTAATGTATTTATATAAAAAATGCATCAGTAAATTAAAAGAGAACAACATTTAATCTCCAGGGAATTATTAGGAGGATAATTGTTTAATTTATATTTAATGTCTTTAAGGAGGTAATTGATTTAGGGGGTCCTGGATGTCTCTATGCACAAGGCCTTATTTCTGTAATCCCCAAACCAAAACAAAAGATCCCATGATGATAGAAAATTCAAAACTAATCCCATTAATGAACAATGATGGATAGCTACTAGCATCCGACTTTGCAGAAATAGTAAAATAAAAATAAAAAAGGTCTTGACCAAGTCATTAACGATACCCAGTCTGGTTTTATGAATTGCAGACGTATCAAATCAAACTTTATTAGTCACATCTCCCCGAATACAACAAGTGTAGACTTTACCGTGAAATGCTGAATACAACAGGTGTAGACTTTACCGTGAAATGCTTTCTTATAATCCCTTATACTCTTCAGCGTCTCATCCCGTCAGCGGGATCAAAATCCAGCGAAAAATCATATCGCCAATTAGCATAAACAAAAAATCATAATTAAAAAAAAATATATATATATATATTTTTTTTTTATAGATACACCTCTCCTGAATCGACCCACGTCGTCCGATATCAAAAAGGTTTTACAGGAAAAGCAAATCATTAGATTATGTTAGATGAGTCCATCGTAAAAAGCAGCAACATAGCCATTTTCCGACCAACCACTTGCATCACATATAACCAAAAAACAGCTAAATGCAGCACTAACCTTTTACAAACTTCATCAGATGACACACCTAAGACATCATGTTACACAATGCATGCATTCTTTTGTTCAATAAAGGTCATATTTATATATAAAAACAGCATTTTACATCGGCGTCTGACGTTGACTAACGAATTTCCCCTCAAATGCGTCCCGGGAAACAATGCTACAATTCCCTAAATTACTATCCTATAACGATTTTTTAAATTTATATTGTCAATCTAACATTTATAGATGAATATCTCTTGAGAACACCTGTCATACCAGATTTTAAATTAACTTTCCTGGGTAATCACACTTTGCGATAAAAGGAGATGCGATACTCAGAAAATGAGCTAATATACAGAGCTCGGCGCCATCTTGGAACAATCGCATGTCACATCTCATCTTGTATAATATTGTCAATAATCGCCTACCTTTAGTTGTCTTCATCAGAAAGAATCCCAGGTCCACAACAGATGTATTTTCGGTCGAAAAAGTCCATACTTCACGTTCCATTAGCCTGCTGTTGGTAGCGCGTCCTTGGGCTCTCTCCAAATTCTCCGATGTGCGCAGGGCTGAAGTTTCGGATAAAATTATTCTCCCGCCTGTAGGTTCGTTCAAACATGTCAAACGTTGTAAAACATTAATCTTCAGGGCCTGTAACACCAAGAGAGCCAATAAGATTCGAGGGGGATGATTTAATTGTCTTTCAAACCGTTTCCAAAGGTGGGGGTAGACATGGCCGCCGGCGTCATAATGGTGATGGCCCATCCCCTGTGACCAATTTCCAATGACTCTCATTCACTGAGTTTCGACTGTATAAGGCTCAAACCAATGTGAAAAGACTGGCGACATCTAGTGGAAGCAATAGGAAGTGCTCACTGAACCATGGTTAACGGTGTGATTTATAGGGAAAGATGAGAAGTCGAGTCCACAATTCTGAATTCCACTTCCTGTTTCAATCGGTCTCGGGGTTTTGACTGCCATTTGAGTTCTGTTATACTCACAGACACCATTCAAACAGTTTTAGAAACTTTAGGGTGTTTTCTATCCATATATAATAAGTATATGCATGCCCTAGCTTCTGAGTTTGATTAGTAGGCCGTTGAAAATGGGAACGATTTTTTTTCAAAATGCGCTGTGGCGCCCCCTATCCTAGTGTATCCTCAAGAGGTTTTAACCAACAGTGCAGTTCAAGAAGAGTTAAGAAAATATTTACCAAATTAACTAAAGTAAAAAAAATTATAAAAAGTAACACAATAAAAAAAACTAGAACGAGGCTATATAGAGGGGGTACCGGTACAGAGTCAATGTGGAGGCTATATACAGGGGGTACCGGTACAGAGTCAATGTGGAGGCTATATACAGGGGGTACCGGTACAGAGTCAATGTGGAGGCTATATACAGGGGGTACCGGTACAGAGTCAATGTGGAGGCTATATACACGGGGTGCCGGTACAGAGTCAATGTGCGGTGGTACAGGTTAGTTGAGGTAAAAAAATATGAATACCTATATTTTTATTCATATCTGATTCCAGTCTGGTTTTATGAAGGGCAGACACATTATGTAATAATATCTGACTAGTATTGGACTTGATAGACTACAAGGAGCTATTGAAGATAGCTTTATTTTATTTGTCGACTTTTGATACAATTGAACATTCTTTTATTTTTGAGACTTCCTTTTTTTTGTTGGTTTTGGTCAATATTTTCAAATAGTAGCAGTTATGTGACGTTATCCCATGGAACCTCACAAAGATTCGATAGTAGACATGGAATTAAACAAGGATGTCCAATTAGCCCTTCCTTATTTGTATTAGTCATGAAAGCTAAGGCACTTCACATCAATAACGATAGTTTTATGGGTATTCAGATACTAGGCAATATATCGAATTCATTTGAATTGACATTTTAGCATGATATTTGAAATGCCTGTTTTGCAAGAATCAATTTTTTTCTAAATTTTTATTAGCATTTATGTGCGCTTGTTGTCTCCTTCACTTCTTCTGCTGTGACTGTGCACCTTCCCATTTAAAACACACCCACCACACATCAAGGCCTCCCCCATCAAGCTCCTCCCCCCCACGTCAAGCTCCTCCCCCCCACATCAAGCTCCTCCCCACCACATCAAGCTCCTCCCCCCTACATCAAGCGCCTCTCCCCACATCAAGCTCCCCTCCCCACATCAAGCTCCCCTCCCCACATCAAGCTCCTCCCCCTTCATCAAGCTCCTCCCCCCACATCAAGCTCCCCTTCCCACATCAAGCTCCTCCCCTTCCACATCAAGCTCCTTCCCCCACATCAAGCTCCTCCCCCCACATGAAGCTCCCCCCCACATGAAGCTCCTCCCTCCCATATCAAGCTCCTCCCCTCACATGAAGCTCCTCCCCCACATCAAGCTCCTCCCCCCACATGAAGCTCCTCCCTCCCACATCAAGCTCCTCCCCCCCACATGAAGCTCCTCCCCACACAATAAGCTCAAATCTGTAGTCTACAGTATGATGAGTAGCCTACAGTATGATGAGTAGCCTACAGTATGGTGAGTAGCCTACAGTATGAGTAGCCTACAGTATGATGAGTAGTCTACAGTATGGTGAGTAGCCTACAGTATGGTGAGTAGCATACAGTATGGTGAGTAGTCTACAGTATGATGAGTAGCCTACAGTATGATGAGTAGTCTACAGTATGATGAGCCTACAGTATGATGAGTAGCCTAGCCTACAGTATGATGAGTAGCCTACAGTATGGTGAGTAGCCTACAGTATGATGAGTAGCCTACAGTATGGTGAGTAGCCTACAGTATGGTGAGTAGCCTACAGTATGAGTAGCCTACAGTATGGTGAGTAGCCTACAGTATGGTGAGTAGCCTACAGTATGATGAGTAGCCTACAGTATGGTGAGTAGCCTACAGTATGGTGAGTAGCCTACAGTATGATGAGTAGCCCACAGTATGGTGAGTAGCCTACAGTATGGTGAGTAGTCTACAGTATGATGAGTAGCCTACAGTATGATGAATAGTCTACAGTATGATGAGCCTACAGTATGGTGATTAGCCTACAGTATTATGAGTAGCCTACAGTATGGTGAGTAGCCTACAGTATGATGAGTAGCCTACAGTATGGTGAGTAGCCTACATTATGGTGAGTAGCCACCAGTATGGTGATTAGCCTACAGTATGAGTAGCCTACAGTATGATGAGTAGCCTACAGTAT
This sequence comes from Salmo salar, assembly GCF_905237065.1. NCBI lineage: Eukaryota > Metazoa > Chordata > Actinopteri > Salmoniformes > Salmonidae > Salmo > Salmo salar. Next base: position 92,786,901 of record NC_059447.1, read on the forward strand.
GAAGGGTGGTCTACAGTATGATGAGTAGCCTACGGTATGATGAGTAGCCTACAGTATGGTGAGTAGCCTACAGTATGATGAGTAGCCTACAGTATGGTGAGTAGCCTTCGGTATGATGAGTAGTCTACAGTATGGTGAGTAGCATACAGTATGATGAGTAGCCTACAGTATGATGAGTAGCCTACAGTATGGTGAGTAGCCTACAGTATGAGTAGCCTACAGTATGGTGAGTAGCCTACAGTATGGTGAGTAGCCTACAGTATGGTGAGTAGCCTACAGTATGGTGAGTAGCCTACAGTATGATGAGTAGCCTACAGTATGATGAGTACTCTACAGTATGGTGAGTAGCCTACAGTATGATGAGTAGCCTACAGTATGATGAATAGCCTACAGTATGATGAGTAGCCTACAGTATGGTGAGTATTCTACAGTATGGTGAGTAGCCTACAGTATGGTGATTAGCCTACAGTATGAGTAGCCTACGGTATGATGAGTAGTCTACAGTATGGTGAGTAGTCTACAGTATGATGAGTAGCCTACAGTATGATGAGTAGTCTACAGTATGATGAGTAGTCTACAGTATGGTGAGTAGTCTACAGTATGATGAGTTGCCTACAGTATGGTGAGTAGCCTACAGTATGATGAGTAGCCTACAATATGGTGAGTAGCCTACAGTATGATGAGTACCCTACAGTATGGTGAGTAGCCTACAGTATGAGTAGCCTACAGTATGATGAGTAGCCAACAGTATGATGAGTAGCCTACAGTATGGTGAGTAGCCTACAGTATGGTGATTAGCCTACAGTATGGTGAGTAGTCTACAGTATGGTGAGTAGTCTACAGTATGATGAGTAGCCTACAGTACGATGAGTAGTCTACAGTATGATGAGCCTACAGTATGAGTAGCCTACAGTATGATGAGTAGCCTACAGTATGATGAGTAACCTACAGTATGATGAGTAGTCTACAGTATGATGAGTAGCCTACAGTATGATGAGTAGCCTAGCCTACAGTATGATGAGTAGCCTACAGTATGGTGAGTAGCCTACAGTATGATGAGTAGCCTACAGTATGATGAGTAGCCTACAGTATGGTGATTAGCCTACAGTATGAGTAGCCTACAGTATGGTGAGTAGCCTACAGTATGGTGAGTAGTCTACAGTATGATGAGTAGCCTTCAGTATGATGAGTAGCCTACAGTATGGTGAGTAGCCTACAGTATGGTGAGTAGCCTACAGTATGATGAGTAGCCTAGCCTACAGTATGATGAGTAGCCTACAGTATGGTGAGTAGCCTACAGTATGATGAGTAGCCTACAGTATGATGAGTAGCCTACAGTATGGTGATTTGCCTACAGTATGAGTAGCCTACAGTATGGTGAGTAGCCTACAGTATGGTGAGTAGTCTACAGTATGGTAGGTAGCCTACAGTATGGTGAGTAGTCTACAGTATGATGAGTAGCCTACAGTATGATGAGTAGCCTACAGTATGGTGATTAGCCTACAGTATGGGGAGTAGCCTACAGTATCGTGAGTAGTCTACAGTATGATGAGTAGCCTACAGTATGATGAGTAGCCTACAGTATGATGAGTAGCCTACAGTATGATGAGTAGCCTACAGTATGAAGAGTAGTCTACAGTATGATGAGTAGCCTACAGTATGATGAGTAGTCTACAGTATAATGAGTAGCCTACAGTATGATGAGTAGCCTACAGTATGGTGAGTAGCCTACAGTATGGTGATTAGCCTACAGTATGGGGGGTAGTCCTACAGTATGGTGAGTAGCCTACAATATGGTGAGTAGCCTACAGTATGGTGAGTAGCCTACAGTATGGTGATTAGCCTACAGTATGATGAGTAGCCTACAGTATGGTGATTAGCCTACAGTATGAGTAGCCTACAGTATGATGAGAAGTCTACAGTATGGTGAGTAGCCTACAGTATGATGAGTAGTCTACAGTATGATGAGTAGCCTACAGTATGGTGATTAGCCTACAGTATGGTGAGTAGCCTACAGTATGGTGAGTAGCCTACAGTATGATGAGTAGCCTACAGTATGGTGAGTAGTCTACAGTATGATGAGTAGCCTACAGTATGATGAGTAGCCTACAGTATGATGAGTAGCCTACAGTATGGTGAGTAGCCTACAGTATGGTGAGTAGCCTACAGTATGAGTAGCCTACAGTATGGTGAGTAGCCTACAGTATGGTGAGTAGCCTACAGTATGGTGAGTAGCCTACAGTATGAGTAGCCTACAGTATGGTGAGTAGCCTACAGTATGGTGAGTAGCCTACAGTATGAGTAGCCTACAGTATGAGTAGCCTACAGTATGGTGAGTAGCCTACAGTATGGTGAGTAGCCTACAGTATGAGTAGCCTACAGTATGAGTAGCCTACAGTATGAGTAGCCTACAGTATGGTGAGTAGCCTACAGTATGAGTAGCCTACAGTATGGTGAGTAGCCTACAGTATGGTGAGTAGCCTACAGTATGAGTAGCCTACAGTATGAGTAGCCTACAGTATGGTGAGTAGCCTACAGTATGGTGAGTAGCCTACAGTATGAGTAGCCTACAGTATGAGTAGCCTACAGTATGAGTAGCCTACAGTATGGTGAGTAGCCTACAGTATGAGTAGCCTACAGTATGGTGAGTAGCCTACAGTATGAGTAGCCTAAATAGCTCATTTAGAAAAATGGGTCTGTCTTTTTCTTCCCTTTTTAACATTTCAAGAAACAATGGAAATCGACAACTCTGTCTCCGACTGTCTTCGTCTGTTTCCTTCTTGTAAACATTTCCCATCCTGGAGTCTGAGACCTTGTGGGAATCTGTGGTAGAGAAGAAGAATGGATGACAATTTAGCATAGACACTCTACATTACCCCTAGTTATCATCACCATGACAACCTGCCAGTTCGCTAGCATCACCGTGATTTATATAGTTAGCTAGGCCTAGCTAGCTAACTAGCTAGTTGTTGTGTTATCCCACCAACAATAATAGCACTTGCCAACACTAATAAGTTAGCTAGTGTTTAGCTACAATGAAAATTAACTAACATTACTCAGTGTTTTGATACAAGTAGGTAGCTAGCTAACGTTGACATGCTAGGTGTGTCTCACGTAATATCCATGGGAAACATACCCTGACAACAAGGCTCAGGGAGGATAAGACCATTGAGCCCAGCTAACGCTACCTAGCGTGCTAGCTAATTGAAAGAAAAAAAAACTGATTGCATGGGCTTGATTACCAATAATGATGAGACAGCCTACAGGGAGGAGGTGAGGACACTCGGAGTGTGGGGTCAGGAAAACAACCTCTCACTCAACGTCAACAAAACAAAGGAGATGATCGTGGACTTCAGGAAACAGCAGAGGGATTCGGCTTGTCACCTAAAGCCCTGTCAAACTTTTACAGATGCACAATCGAGAACATCCTGTCGGGCTGTATCACCGCCTGGTACGGCAACTGCACCGCCCACAACCGCAAGGTTCTCCAGAGGGTAGTGAGGTCTGCACAACGCATCACCGGGGGCAAACTACCTGCCCTCCAGGACACCAACACCACCCGATGACACAGGAAGGCCAAAAAGATCATCAAGGACATCAACCTCCTGAGCCACTGCCTGTTCACCCCGCTATCATCCAGAAGGCGAGGTCAGTACAGGTGCATCAAAGCTGGGACCGAGAGACTGAAAAACAGCTTCTATCTCAAGGCCATCAGACTGTTAAACAGCCATCACTAACATTGAGAGGCTGCTGCCTACATTGAGACCCAATCACTGGACACTTTAATAAATTAATCACTGGCCACTTTAAATAATGCCACTTTATTAATTTTAACATATCTTACATTACTCGTCTCATATGTATATACTGTACCTTATATAATCTATTGCACCTTGCCAATGCCGCTCGGCCATCACTCATCCATATATTTTGTTGTGAAATTGTTAGATGACTTGTTAGATATTATTACACTGTCGGAACCAGAAGCACAAGCATTACGCTACACTCGCATTAACATCTGCTAACCATGTGTATGTGACCAATACAATATGGAAAGTCTATTCTGTACATGCTAGCTGGCTAGCCTAGTTGGTAGGCCCAACAAAAATGGCAGCTAACTACCTAATTGTCCAACAGAATTTATGTATCCAAAAAAGCTAAACAAATTCCATGGAAAACATTCTTTCTCTCTCCTGTATTGATGTTTTTAACCTACAACATAGTTTCTTGTCTGGATTTTGCACACTGACATTGCTCTTGGCCCCGTTCTTGGCGCACTGTTGCATGACATTAGTGTTAACACATGTAGGCACGTTTGATGTTATATCGAGCGTGTTGGGCAGATATTACAATGAACTGTGGATTGCTGATGTTATGTGTTATGTATTGGCCATTGAGAGGCTTTGAAGCCACTGGTTTGCCATTATTGGCTCTCCCCAGTAGGAGCAGTCCTCCATAGCAATGAATGCAATTCTACAGTTTTTCATTTCAATGTTTCCAAGGACAAAATTACATGTATTAAAGTATTTTTGTTGTGATAGTGGGGACAGGTAACAAACATTTTGTTTTTATATTTTTTATAATTCAAAAGTATACATGAAGGCTTATGTAATATAATAAATGTGGCAAAAAACGAATGTAAACATTAATACATTATTATTTTTTTACAATGGTGGAAGAAGAAGGAGGCAAAGTGGCTTCAACACAGCGCCCCCTATCAGCCATCTGGTGAATACATAAATCATTAAGATCTTGACATGATGTCTTAATTCCTTGGATAGATAAATAACTGCAACATCCCATCCAACAGTGAGACTGTTCTTCAACAGTGAAACTCTTGCAAGGTTACATGATGGAATAAGAGTTTGCCTTATTACCATTTTAAATGCATTTCTAAACCATTATTTAAAGAAGCTTAATAGACTCACAATTTTAACCAGAACTTTTAACTGTGTCAAATGTTTTATTTTTATTGATGGTTAAAGTAATTGACCCAAATGTCAAACGTTAAATGATGAAACAATTAAAAATATTTGTTTTGTTGTGAACCGTTTCTGAACCCCTTTTTGCCATTGGGCCTGGGCATCAGACTCCAGAGCCCTTTATTGCAGAGTTTTGTCAATGACATGGTCGGTTTTTAATTGGCTAACATTTATTCATGTGGTTTGTGTTGGCTGAAATATGGTGCGTTGAGATGCTATTGGAAACTTTGTAACAAGCATTTAACAAGCATTCGTTGTTACTCCCAGTTAGGGGGAGTGATGAGCTCTACAGCAGAGTCTCACAACTCAATCGCTGGTTGAAAACTGTTTTCTGCCCCTCCCAAAAGATAGAATTTGTAGATAATTGGCCCTCTTTCTGGGACTCACCCACAAACAGGACCAAGCCTGGCCTGTTGAGGAGTGACGGACTCCATCCTAGCTGGAAGGGTGCTCTCATCTTATCTACGAACATAGACAGGGCTCTAACTCCCCTACCTCCACAATGAAATAGGGTGCAGGCCAGGCAGCAGGCTGTTAGCCAGCCTGCCAGCTTAGTGGAGTCTGCCACTAGCACAGTCAGTGTAGTCAGCTCAGCTATCCCCAATGAGACCGTGTCTGTGCCTCGACCTAGGTTGGGCAAAATTAAAGATGGCGGTGTTCGCCTTAGCAATCTCACTAGTATAAAGACCTCCTCCATTCCTGCCATTATTGAAAGAGATTGTGATACCTCACATCTCAAAATAGGACTACTTAATGTTAGATCCCTCACTTCAAAGGCAGTTATAGTCAATGAACTAATCACTGATCATAATCTTGATGTGATTGGCCTGACTGAAACATGGCTTAAGCCTGATGAATTTACTGTGTTAAATGAGGCCTCACCCCCTGGTTACACTAATGACCATATCCCCCGTGCATCCCGCAAAGGCGGAGGTGTTGCTAACATTTACGATAGCAAATTTCAATTTACCAAAAACAAAGCAACAATGACGTTTTCGTCTTTTGAGCTAGTCATGAAATCTATGCAGCCTACTCAATCACTTTTTATAGCTACTGTTTACAGGCCTCCTGGGCCATATGCAGCGTTCCTCACTGAGTTCCCTGAATTCCTATCGGACCTTGTAGTCATCGCAGATAATATTCACATTTTTGGTGACTTTAATATTCACATGGAAAAGTCCACAGACCCACTCCAAAAGGCTTTCGGAGCCATCATCGACTCAGTGGGTTTTGTCCAACATGTCTCTGGACCTACTCACTGCCACAGTCATACTCTGGACCTAGTTTTGTCCCATGGAATAAATGTTGTGGATCTTAATGTTTTTCCTCATAATCCTGGACTATCGGACCACCATTTTATTACATTTGCAATCGCAACAGATAATCTGCTCAGACCCCAACCAAGAAGCATTAAAAGTCATGCTATAAATTCTCAGACAACCCAAAGATTCCTTGATGCCCTTCCAGACTCCCTCTGCCTGCCCTAGGACGTCAGAGGACAAAAATCAGTTAACCACCTAACTGAGGAACTCAATTTAACCTTGCGCAATACCCTAGATGCCGTTGCACCCCTAAAAACGTTAAAAAAATTGTCATAAGAAACTAGTTCCCTGGTATACAGAAAATACACGAGCTCTGAAGCAAGCTTCCAGAAAATTGGAACGGAAATGGCGCCACACCAAACTGGAAGTCTTCCGACTAGCTTGGAAAGACAGTACCGTGCAGTATCGAAGAGCCCTCACTGCTGCTCGATCATCCTATTTTTCCAACTTAATTGAGGAAAATAAGAACAATCCGAAATTTATTTTTGATACTGTCGCAAAGCTAACTAAAAAGCAGCATTCGCAAATGGAGGATGGCTTTCACTTCAGCAGTAATAAATGTATGAACTTCTTTGAGGAAAAGATCATGATCATTAGAAAGCAAATTACGGACTCCTCTTTAAATCTGTGTATCCCTCCAAAGCTCCGTTGTCCTGAGTCTGCACAACCCTGCCAGGACCTAGGATCAAGGGAGACACTAAAGTGTTTTAGTACTATATCTCTTGACACAATGATGAAAATAATCATGGCCTCTAAACCTACAAGCTGCATACTGGACCCTATTCCAACTAAACTACTGAAAGAGCTGCTTTCTGTGCTTGGCCCTCCTATGTTGAACATAATAAACGGCTCTCTATCCACCGGATGTGTACCAAACTCACTAAAAGTGGCAGTAATAAAGCCTCTCTTGAAAAAGCCAAATCTTGACCCAGAAATGATAAAAAACTATCGGCCGATATCGAATCTTCCATTCCTCTCAAAAATGTTTGAAAAAGCTGTTGCGCAGCAACTCACTGCCTTCCTAAAGACAAACAGTGTATACGAAACGCTTCAGTCTGGTTTTAGACCCCATCATAGCACTGAGACTGCACTTGTGAAGGTGGTAAATGACCTTTTAATGACGTCAGACCGAGGCTCTGCGTCTGTCCTCGTGCTCCTAGATCTTAGTGCCGCTTTTGATACCATCGATCACCACATTCTTTTGGAGAGATTGGAAACCCAAATTGGTCTACATGGACAAGTTCTGGCCTGGTTTAGATCTTATCTGTCGGAAAGATATCAGTTTGTCTCTGTGAATGGTTTGTCTTCTGACAAATCAACTGTAAATTTCGGTGTTATTCAAAGTTCCGTTTTAGGACCACTATTGTTTTCACTATATATTTTAACTCTTGCGGATGTCATTCTAAAACATAATGTTAAATTTCACTGCTATGCGGATGACACACAGCTGTACATTTCAATGAAACATGGTGAAGCCCCAAAATTGCCCTCGCTAGAAGCCTGTGTCTCAGACATAAGGAAGTGGATGGCTGCAAACTTTCTACTTTTAAACTCGGACAAAACAGAGACGCTTGTTCTAGGTCCCAAGAAACAAAGAGATCTTCTGTTGGATCTGACAATTAATCTTGATGGTTGTACAGTCGTCTCAAATTAAACTGTGAAGGACCTCGGCGTTACTCTGGACGCTGATCTCTCTTTTGAAGAACATATCACGACTGTTTCAAGGACAGCTTTTTTCCATCTACGTAACATTGCAAAAATCAGAACATTTCTGTCCAAAAATAACGCAGAAAAATTAATCCATGCCTTTGTTACTTCTAGGTTGGACTACTGCAATGCTCTACTTTCCGGCTACCCGGATAAAGCACTAAATAAACTTCAGTTAGTGCTAAATACGGCTGCTAGAATCCTGACTAGAACCAAAAAATTTGATCATATTACTCCAGTGCTAGCCTCCCTACACTGGCTTCCTGTTAAGGCAAGGGCTGATTTCAAGGTTTTACTGCTAACCTACAAAGCATTACATGGGCTTGCTCCTACCTATCTTTCCGATTTGGTCCTGCCGTACATACCTACACGTACGCTACGGTCACAAGACGCGGGCCTCCTAATTGCTCCTAGAATTTCTAAGCAAACAGCTGGAGGCAGGGCTTTCTCCTATAGAGCTCAATTTTTAAGGAATAGTCTGCCTACCCATGTGAGAGACGCAGACTCAGTCTCAACCTTTAAGTCTTTATTGAAGACACATCTCTTCAGTAGGTCCTATGATTAAGTGTAGTCTGGCCCAGGGGTGTGAAGTTGAACGGAAAGGCTGGAGCAACGAACCGCCCATGCTGTCTCTGCCTGGCCGGTTCCCCTCTTTCCTCTGGGATTCTCTGCCTCTAACCCTATTACAGGGGCTGAGTCACTGGCTTACTGGTGTTCTTCCATGCCGTCCCTGGGAGGGGTGCGTCACTTGAGTGGGTTGAGTCACTGACGTGGTCTTCCTGTCTGGGTTGGCGCCCCCCCCTTGGGTTGTGCCGTGACGGAGATCTTTGTGGGCTATACTCGGCCTTGTCCCGGGATGGTATGTTGGTGGTTGGAGATATCCCTCCAGTGGTGTGGGGGCTGTGCTTTGGAAAAGTGGGTGGGGTTATATCCTACCTGTTTGGCCCTGTCCGGGGGTTTCATCGGATGGTGCCACAGTGTCTCCTGACCCCTCCTGTCTCAGCCTCCAGTATTTATGCTGCAATAGTTTATGTGTCGGGGGGCTAGGGTCCGTCTGTCACATCTGGAGTATTTCTCTTGTCTTTTCCGGTGTCCTGTGTGAATTTAAATATGCTCTCTCTAATTCTCTCTTTCTGTTTTTCTTTCTTTCTCTCGGAGGACCTGAGCCCTAGGACCATGCCTCAGGACTACCTGGCTTGATGACTCCTTACTGTCCCCAGTTCACCTGGCCGTGCTGCTGCTCCAGTTCCAACTGTTCTGCCCGCAGCTATGGAACCCTAAACTGTTCACCGGACGTGCTACCTGTCCCAGACCTGCTGTTTTCAACTCTCTAGAGACAGCAGGAGCGGTAGAGATACTCTCAAAGATCGGCTATGAAAAAGCCAACTGACACTTACTCTTGTGTTACTGACTTGTTGCACCCTCGACAACTACTATGATTATTATTAATTGACCATGCTGGTCATTTATGAACATTTGAACATCTTGGCCATGTGCTGTTATAATCTCCACCCGGCACAGCCAGAAGAGGACTGGCCACCCCTCATAGCCTGGTTCCTCTCTAGGTTTCTTCCTAGGTTTTGGCCTTTCTAGGGAGTTTTTCCTAGCCACCGTGCTTCTACACCTGCATTGCTTGCTGTTTGGGGTTTTAGGCTGGGTTTCTGTACAGCACTTTGAGATATCAGCTGATGTAAGAAGGGCTATATAAATACATTTGATTTGTTACACCTCTGGAGTTACAGACTGCAATTACCACCTGTTACATGTTGTTCATACAGTGCACCTCTGGTTCTCTCTCTCTCTCTCTCTCTCTGTCTCTGTCTCTGTCTCTCTCTCTGTCTCTGTCTCTGTCTCTGTCTCTCTCTGTCTCTCTCTCTCTCTCTCTCTCTCTCTCTCTCTCTCTCACTCTCTCTGTCTCTCTCTCTCTCTCTGTCTCTCTCTCTCTCTCTCTCTCTCTCTCTCTCTCTCTCTCTCTAATAAACAAAAATGAAACAAACAATATAAAATTAACAGTAAACATTCAACTTAAAAAGTTCCAAAAGAATAAAGACATTTCAAATGTCATATTATGTCTATATACGGTGTTGTAACGATGTGCAAATAGTTAAAGTACTAAAGGGAAAATAGATAAATATAAATATGGTGTTTGTGGCAACAGATCACAAATGTTGCTGCTGTGATTGCACACTGTGGTATTTCCCCCAATAGAATCAACATTTGATTTGTTTTCGAATTCTTTGTGGATCTGTGTAATCTGGGGGAAATATGTGTCTCTAATATGGTCATACATTTGGCAGAAGGTTAGGAAGTGCAGCTCAGTTTCCACCTCATTTTGCGGGCAGTGTGCACATAGCCTGTCTTCTTCTTCTTCTACCTCTCTCTCTCTCTCTCTCTCTGTGTGTACCTCATTTTGCGGGCAGTGTGCGTCTCTCTCTGTGTCTCTGCAGTGTGTATGTTGACTGAGCTTAGCTGAGGGAACTGCAGGAGCTGCGATATCCATGACAATGCCAAAATTAGGACTTCATTAATCATTTATAAAGGATTTTTGTAAAAAAAAAAAATATTGGGAAAGTATCTCTCACATTATGGAATGAGGGCGGACGAGAGAGAAAGACAGAGAGGGAAATATTTTTGCATACTTCTAAGTGAGGTGGTCAATCACTCTCTCCATTTAACATACAGTGAGGGGAAAAAAGTATTTGATCCCCTGCTGATTTTGTACGTTTGCCCACTGACAAAGAAATGATCAGTCTATAATTTTAATGTTAGGTTTATTTGAACAGTGAGAGACAGAATAACAACAAAAAAATACAGAAAAACGCATGTCAAAAATGTTATAAAATGATTTGCATTTTAATGAGGGAAATATGTATTTGACCCCCTCTCAATCAGAAAGATTTCTGGCTCCCAGGTGTCTTTTATACAGGTACCGAGCTGAGATTAGGAGCACACTCTTAAAGGGAGTGCTCCTATTCTCAGTTTGTTACCTGTATAAAAGACACCTGTCCACAGAAGCAATCAATCAATCAGATTCCAAACTCTCCACCATGGCCAAGACCAAAGAGCTCTCCAAGAATGTCAGGGACAAGATGGTAGACCTACACAAGGCTGGAATGGGCTACAAGACCATCGCCAAGCAGCTTGGTGAGAAGGTGACAACAGTTGTTGCGATTATTCACAAATGGAAGAAACACAAAAGAACTGTCAATCTCTCTCGGCCTGGGGCTCCATGCAAGATCTCACCGCGTGTCACGTCCTGACCATAGTAAGCTGTTATTTTTTTTCTAAAAAAATGGTAGAGTAGGTCAGGGCGTGACAGGGGGGTTTTCTAGTTTCATTTTTTCTATGTTGTTATGTTCTAGTTTTGTATTTCTATGTTGGGTTGTTCTAGTTTTGTATTTCTATGTTGGGCTGTGTTTGGGATGATCTCCAATTAGAGGCAGCTGGTCATCGTTGTCTCTAATTGGAGGTCACTAGGGTAGGGGGCAGCATTCGGAATTCTGGATGAAAAGCGTGCCCAAATTAAACTGCCTAGTACTCAGGCCCAGAAGGTAGGATATGCATATTAGATTTGGATAGAAAACACTCTGAAGTTTCTAAAAGTGTTGGAATGATGTCTCTGAGTATAACAGAACTCATATGGCAGGCAAAAACCTGAGAAAAATTCAACCAGGAAGTGGGAAATCTGAGGTTGTAGTTTTTTCAAGTGATTGCCTTTACAGTATACAGTAACTTAGGGTTCATTTTGCACTTCCTAAGGCTTCCACTAGATGTCAACAGTCTTTAGAATGTTGTTCCAGGCTTCTACAGTTAACAGAGAGCGAACGAGAAGGCCGGTAAGTTGGTGACTCAGAAAAGAATATGAGTTCAGTGGCGCGCGTTCACATGAGAGGTAGCTGTGTTCCATTACATTTTTGAAGACATTGGAATCGTCCGGTTGGAATATTATTGAAGATTTATGTTAAAAAAGCCCTAAAGATTGATGCTATACATCGTTTGACATGTTTCTACGAACGTAAATAAAACTTTCTTTGACTTTTCGTCGTGAAATTTTCAGAGCGCTTCCTACATTTGGAGTATCTTACTGAACGCGCTAACAAAAAGGAGGTATTTGGACATAAACGATGGACTTTATCGAACAAAACAACATTTATTGTGGACCTGTGATTCCTGGGAGTGCATTCTGATGAAGATCATCAAAGGTAAGTGAATATTTATAATGCTATTTATGATTTTAGATTACTCCAAAATGGCGGGTATCTGTATTGCCTGATGTTGTTTTCTGAACGCCGTACTCAGATTATTGCAAAGTGTGCTTTCCCCGTGAAGCTTTTTTGAAATCTGTAACAGCGGTTGCATTAAGGAGATGTTCATCTATAATTCTTTGATTAACAGATTAATATTTTATCAACGTTTATGGTGAGTATTTCTATACATTTTTGTGCTCATTCACCGGGAGTTTTTGAAGGAAAAACATTTCTGAACATTACGGGCCAATGTAAAATGGAACTTTTGGATATAAATATGAACTTTATCGAGCAAAACATACATGTATTGTGTAACATGAAGTCCTATGAGTGCCATCTGATGAAGATCATCAAAGGTTAGTGATTCATTTTTGCTGTATTTCTGGTTTTTGTGACGCCTCTCCTTGCGTGGAAAATGGCTGTGTGGTTTTTCTTGTCAAGGTGATTTGCTAACATAATCTAATGCTATGCTTTCTCCGTAAAGCCTTTTTGAAATCGGACAATGTGGTTGGATTAACGAGAATCTTATCTTTAAAATGGGATATAATAGTTCTATGTTTGAGAAATTTGAATTATGAGATTTTTGTCGTTTTGAATTTGGTGCCCTGCTATTTCACTGGCTGTTGAATAGTGTGTCCCGCAGGTGGGACGGACACGTCCCACATACCCAAGAGAGGTTAAGTTGGTGTTTGTCCCACCTGGGTTTGTGGGAGATACATTTTGAGTAGTGTATGTTTCACCTCTGCGTCACGGTTTGTTGTTTTTGTCATTCAGTTTATTTATGTATTGCATAGTTTCACAGTATAAATAAAATGTGGAACGACACACACGCTGCACTTTGGTCCACTCATTCCTACGACAACCGTGACAGAATGTCCCACCACAAAAGGATCAAGCAGCGTGCCCAGGAGGAGCAGGGATCCTGGGCCTGGGAGAGGAAAGAGTGGAGGACGTCCTGGACCTGTAAGGAGGTAATGGCAGGGGACAAGACCCTGCCATGCAAGCAGGTGGAGACAGCGAGGGAGGAACGACAACGTTACAAGGAACAGTCACGGCAACGACGGAAGCACGAGAGGCAGCCCCCCAAAATAATTTTGAGGGGGCACACGGGGAGATTGGCAGAGTCAGGGTGGAGACCTGATCCAACTCCCCGTGCTTACCGTGGGGAGCAAGAGAAGAATTAAGCACCGTGTTATGCGGTGATGCGCACTGTGTCGCCAGTGCGCATTCACAGCCCGGTGCGATCTGTGCCCGCGCCCCACATTTGTCGAGCTAGGTTGAGCATTCAGCCAGGAAGGGTGGTGCCAGCTCAATGCTCCTGGTCTCCAGTTCACTTTCTCGGTCCAGGATATCCTCCGCCGGCTCTGCGCACTGTGTCACCAGTGCGTATTCACAGCCCAGTGCGTCCTGTGCCCGCGCCCCGCGTTTGCCGGGCGAAAGTAAGCATCCAGCCAGGACGGGTTGTGCCAGCTCTACGCTCGAGACTTCCAGTGCGCCTCCACGGCCCAGTATATCCTCTGCCTGCCCCACGTACCCGGCCTCCAGTGAGTCTATCCAGCCTGGTATGCCCTGTTCCTGCTCCCCGCACTTGCCGAGGTGCGTGTCACCAGTCTGGCGCCACCTGTGCCAGCCCCACACATCCGGCCTCCAGTGCGCATTCCCAGTCCAGAGCTTCCGGCGACAGTTCCCAGTCCAGAGCTTCCGGAGACAGTTCCCAGTCCAGAGCTTCCGGAGACAGTTCCCAGTCCAGAGCTTCCGGCGACAGTTCCCAGTCCAGAGCTTCCAGCGACAGTTCCCAGTACAGAGCTTCCGGTGACGATTTACAGTCCGGAACCTCCTGAGACGGCCTACACTCCGGAACCTCCTGAGATGTTCCCCAGTCCGGAACCTCCAGCTACGTTCCCCAGTCCGGAACCTCCAGCGACGTTCCCCAGTCCGGAACCTCCAGCGACGTTCCCCAGTCCGGAACCCGCAGCGACGTTCCCCAGTCCGGACCCTCCAGCGACGTTCCCCAGAGCAGACCCTCCAGCGACGTTCCCCAGTCCGAAACCTCCAGTGACGTTCCCCAGTCCGGACCCTCCAGTGACATTCCCCAGTCCGGAACCTCCAGCAACATTCCCCAGTCCGGACCCTCTAGCGACATTCCCCAGTCCGGACCCTCCAGCGACGTTCCCCAGCCCAGAGTCTCCAGCGACGGCCTGCAGCCCAGAGTCTCCAGCAACGGCCTGCAGCCCAGAACCTCCAGCGGCGGTCTGCAGTCTAGAACCTCCGGTGATGATCCACGGTTCGGTGACACAAAAGCGAAGGGATCAGCGGGCGGAGCCAGGGTTACGCCCCGAACCAGAGCCGCCTCCTCTACTGGAGGATCCGCTGGATGATAAGGTTCTAAGTACTGCACCAGAGCCGCCATAGACACTTGTCACCCTCCCTACCCTCCCTTTTTTTTGTTATTTTTTGTTGTTGTTGTGTAGTTGCATTCGGAGTCTGCACCTTTGGGGGGGGGTACTGTCACGTCCTGACCATAGTAAGCTGTTATTTTCTATGGTAGAGTAGGTCAGGGCGTGACAGGGGGTTTTCTAGTTTAGTTTTTTCTATGTTGTTATGTTCTAGTTTTGTATTTCTATGTTGGGTTGTTCTAGTTTTGTATTTCTATGTTGGGCTGTGTTTGGGATGATCTCCAATTAGAGGCAGCTGGTCATCGTTTTCTCTAATTGGAGGTCATATTTAAGTTGGTGTTTGTTCTACCTGGGTTTGTGGGAGATACATTTTGAGTAGTGTATGTTTCACCTCTGCGTCACGGTTTGTTGTTTTTGTCATTCAGTTTATTTATGTATTGCATAGTTTCGCAGTATAAATAAAATGTGGAACGACACACATGCTGCACTTTGGTCCGCTCATTCCTACGACAACCGTGACATAGCGGCTATCCCACCTGTGTGTGTTATAAAGATACAATTAGAGTCTATCCCACCTGCGTGTGTTATAAAGATACAATTAGAGTCTATCCCACCTGTGTGTGTTATAAAGATACAATTAGTGTCTATCCCACCTGTGTGTGTTATAAAGATACAGTTAGCGGCTATCCCACCTGTGTGTGTTATAAAGATACAGTTAGAGTCTATCCCACCTGTGTGTGTTATAAAGATACAGTTAGAGTCTATCCCACCTGTGTGTGTTATAAAGATACAGTTAGTGGCTATCCCACCTGTGTGTGTTATAAAGATACAGTTAGTGGCTATCCCACCTGTGTGTACCCCCTGTATATCATTAAGTTTCATGGACTCAATACTGGTACCCTGTGTATATAGCCAAGTTATCATTGACTCAGTATTGGTACCCTGTGTATATAACCAAGTTATCATTGACTCAGTACTGGTACCCTGTGTATATAGCCAAGTTATCATTGACTCAGTACTGGTACCCTGTGTATATAGCCAAGTTATCATTGACTCAGTACTGGTACCCCGTGTATATAGCCAAGTTATCATTGACTCAGTACTGGTACCCTGTGTATATAGCCATGTTATCATTGACTCAGTACTGGTACCCTGTGTATATAGCCATGTTATCATTGACTCAGTACTGGTACCCTGTGTATATAGCCAAGTTATCATTGACTCAGTACTGGTACTCTGTGTATATAGCCAAGTTATCATTGACTCAGTACTGGTACCCTGTGTATATAGCCATGTTATCATTGACTCAGTACTGGTACCCTGTGTATATAACCAAGTTATCATTGACTCAGTACTGGTACCCTGTGTATATAGCCATGTTATCATTGACTCAGTACTGGTACCCTGTGTATATAGCCAAGTTATCATTGACTCAGTACTGGTACCCTGTGTATATAGCCATGTTATCATTGACTCAGTACTGGTACCCTGTGTATATAGCCATGTTATCATTGACTCAGTACTGGTACCCTGTGTATATAGCCATGTTATCATTGACTCAGTACTGGTACCAAGTGTATATAGCCAAGTTATCATTGACTCAGTACTGGTACCCTGTGTATATAACCAAGTTTTCATTGACTCAGTACTGGTACCCCGTGTATATAACCAAGTTATCATTGACGCAGTATTGGTGCCCCGTGTATATAACCAAGTTATCATTGACTCAGTACTGGTACCCTGTGTATATAACCAAGTTATCATTGACTCAGTACTGGTACCCTGTGTATATAACCAAGTTATCATTGACTCAGTACTGGTACCCTGTGTATATAGCCATGTTATCATTGACTCAGTACTGGTACCCTGTGTATATAGCCAAGTTATCATTGACTCAGTACTGGTACCCTGTGTATATAGCCAAGTTATCGTTACTCAGTGTGTATTTATTCCTCGTGTTATTATTTTTAAATTATTTCTCTATTTTTCTCTCTGCGTTGTTGGGACGATTATGTAAGTAAACATTTCGCTGTTAGTCTACACCTTGTGGCAACCGATATTTGATTTGTGCATTATCAAGATAAAGATAGCAGTTAGCCATTATTGGCTAGCCCACCTGTGTGTGTTATCTTGGTATAGTTAGCATTTAGCTGTTAGCAGCTAGCCCAGTACCTGTGTGTGTTATCATGGTAAAGTTAGCATTTAGCTGTTAGCGGCTAGCCCAATACCTGTGTGCGTTGCCGTGGCTGCCAGGCCTCTTCCAGAGCGTAGCTAACAAAGGGTCCACTGCAGACACAGCACTCCAGCATGACAGGGTTAGCCAGCTGGGGGTTGGTGCTCACCCCCCAAGGGCCGCCCCCAAGATGCACCTCAGACTCCGCCTCCTTCTGCTTAGCATCGCCGTGGTGACGGCTCAACATCTTCCACTTCCTGACCTGCAGGTCCGAGACAAAACACAAACAAATCTTTACTTCATACTTTACTATTTAAAATATACTTTATAAATGTTAATACAGGCTACCTCCCTAATGGCACCCTATTCCCTACATAGCGCATTACTTTATAGGTCCTGGTCAAAAGTAGGGCACTACCCTATAGGTCCTGGTCAAAACAAGGGCACTACCCCTATAGGCCCTGGTCAAAAGTAGGGCACTACCCTATAGGCCCTGGTCAAAAGTAGTGCACTACATAGTGAATAGGGTGCCATTTTCCAGAACATTTTTAATATAGAAACAGTAAAAGAGATGGAAGCAAGTGACAGGACTTCTATCAGCTGTAAACATATTCCAGAATGATCCCTTGATAAGGTTCATCAGGATCTTGTTCATTAGTGCACACCGTAGCAAAATGTTTTGCGACAAAATGAAACTTTGTAATTGATGAAGTTTAGGGAGAACCTCCCTGTTTCAGTGTGTTTTCTTCCGTTTGCTGCCGGGTAGTTTGGCTGGGCCAGGGTTAAGCCCCAAGCCAACTCCCCGTGCATACCAGAGGCAGCATGTTACTGGTCAGGTCCCGTGCTATGGGGTGATGCGCACGGCGTCGAGGCAGAGCATTCACAGGCCGGTGTGCGCGGTGCCAGAGTCCCGCATTTGACAGGGGGAAGCGGGCATCCAGCCAGTAAGGGTGGTGCCAGTACTGCGCTCGAGACCGCCAGTGCGCCTTCACGGCCCAGTGTATCCTGTTCCCGCTCCTCCCACCAGTCCTGAGGTGCGTGTATCCAGTCTGGTACCTCCACTACCAGCCCCACGCATCAGGCTTTCAGTGCGCAGTCCCCGTCCAGAGCTTCCAACGACAGTACCCCATCCAGAGCTTCCGGCAATAGTGCCTCGTCCAGAGCTTCCGGCAATAGTACCTCGTCCAGAGCTTCCGGCAACAGTGCCCCGTCCAGAGCTTCCGGCAACAGGTCCCCGTCCAGAGCGTCCGGCAACAGTGCCCTGTCCAGAGTGTCCGGCAACAGTGCCCCGTCCAGAGTGTCCGGCAACAGTTCCCCGTCCAGAGTGTCCGGCGACAGTGCCCCGTCTAGAGATGGCCCACAGTCCGGAACGGAGTGAGACGGCCTACAGTCTGGAACCGAGTGAGACGGCCCACAGTCCGGAACCGAGTGAGACGGCGTACAGTCCGGAACCGAGTGAGACGGCCTACAGTCCGGAACCGGCGCAGCCAGAGTCGCCCTACAGTCCAGAACCGGCGCAGCCAGAGTCGCCCTACAGTCCGGAACCGGCGCAGCCAGAGTCGCCCTACAGTCCGGAACCGGCGCAGCCAGAGTCGCCCTACAGTCCGGAATCGGCGCAGCCAGAGTCGCCCTACAGTCCGGAATCGGCGCAGCGAGAGTCGCACTACAGTCCAGAGCTCCCAGAGTCGCCCTACAGTCCGGAACTCCCAGAGTCGCCCTACAGTCCGGAGCTCCCAGAGTCGCACTACAGTCCAGAGCTCCCAGAGTCGCACTTCAGTCCGGAGCTCCCAGAGTCGCACTACAGTCCGGAGCTCCCAGAGTCGCCCTTCTGCCCGAGGTCTACAGCAAAGCGCTTCAGCCAGAGGTATTTATCGGGGGTGGACAGGTTAGGTGGGGGACAAAGGCCAGAGCCTGAGCCACATCCACAGTAGGAGGCAGCCACCCACCCTCCCTTCCCTCCCTTTAGTTTGGGCGGTTTATTTTTGTGTTTAATTTTTTGTGTGAGGTGCATCCGGGGTCTGCACCTTTGGGGGGGGTACTGTCACGTCCTGACCAGTAAAGGGGTTATTTGTTATTGTAGTTTGGTCAGGACGTGGCAGGGGGGTGTTTGTTTTATGTGGTTCGGGGTTTGTTGACATATGTGTTTATGTAGAGGGGTGTTTGTTTAGAGTATTCTGGGGTTTTGGTTATGTTCTATGTTGTGTATTTCTATGCTCTATCTATGTTGTGTATTTATTTGTGTTGGCCTGGTATGGCTCTCAATCAGGAACAGCTGTACATCGTTGTTGCTGATTGAGAGTCATACTTAGGTAGCCCTGTTTTCACCTGTCCCTTGTGGGAAGTTGTTGTTGCATAGCTGTGTGTTAGCCTGCAACACTGTTCGTTCGATCGTTTTCTTCTTTTGTTTGTTACGTGTTCAAATAAAGTTAAGATGAGCACTCAACCCGCTGCGCCTTGGTCCATTACGAACGACGACCATTACAGTGTGTTTATAAACACCTGGGCCCAGGATCAAAACAGATCATCTCCTACTGGAAGACACTTTGTGGAATACAGACCCTAGACTTGGAACAAATACACTGTCTATTAGATCATTTTCCACATGTTGTTACGTTACAGCCTTATTCTAAAATGGATTATATAAATTTTTTCCCTGATCCATCTACCTACCCTACAATGACAAAGGGAAAACAGATTTTAAATTTTTTTTTGCAAATGTATTAAAAATACAAAACAGAAATAGGTTATTTGCATTAGTGTTCAGACCCTTTGCTATAAGACTGAAAAAATTGAGCTCAGGTGCATCCTGTATCCATTGACCATCCTTGAGATGTTTCTACAACTTGATTGGAGTCCACCTGTGGTAAATTCAATTGATTGGACATGATTTGGAAAGGCACACACCTGTCTATATAAGGTCCCACAGTTGACAGTGCATGTCAGTGCAAAAACCAAGCCATGAGGTCGAAGGAATTGTCCGTAGAGCTCAGAGACAGGATTGTGTTGAGGCACAGATCTGGGGAAGGGTGCCAAAAAATGTCTGCAGCACTTAAGGTCCCCAAGAACACAGTGGCCTCCATCATTCACAAATGGAAGAAGTTTGGAACCACCAAGACTTTTCACAAAGCTGGTCACCCGGCCAAACTGAGCAATCGGGGGACAAGGGCCCAATGACCAAGAACCCAATGGTCAACCTGACAGAGCTCCAGAGTTCCTCTGTGGAGATGGGAGAACCTTCCAGAAAGACAACCATTTACGCAGCACTCCACTAATCAGGCCTTTATGGTAGAGTGGCCAGACGGAAGCCACTCATTAGTAAAATGCACAAGACATCCCGCTTGGAGTTTGCCAAAAGGCATCTAAAGGACTCTCAGACCATGAGAAACAAGATTATCTTGTCTGATGAAACCAAGATTGAACTCTTTGGCCTGAATGCCAAGTGTCACGTCTGGAAGAAACCTGGCACCATCCCTACGGTGAAGCATGGTGGTGGCAGCATCATGCTGTGAGGAGGTTTTTCAGCGGCAGGGACTGGGAGACCAGTCAGGATTGAGGGAAAGATGAACGGAGAAAAGTACAGAGATTGGGGTGAAGGTTCCAACAGGACAACGACCCTAAGCACACAGCCAAGACAATGCAGGAGTGGCTTCCGGACAAGTCTCTGCCCAGCCAGTGCCGGACTTGAACCCAATCGAACATCTCTGGAGAGACCTGAAAATAGCTGTACAGCAATGCTCCCCATCCAACCTGACAGAGCTTGAGAGGATCTGCAGAGATGAATGGGAGAAATTCCCCCAATTTATGTATTACTTTTATTTAACTAGGCAAGTCAGGGGGGGAACAAAATGGCGCCGTAGAGAGAACACGGTGTTTCAGCGAGCTCACGCGGTATTCGTAAATTTATATTCTTACATTAATCTCCTAGCTTGAAAAAGTGGTAGAATTGGCTAAATAAGTTACCCTACAATGAGTCTTGGCGACTATTTCTCAAAAATCTCCGACAACATGCCCAACAGAGCTACTAAGAAGTCAACCAAAACCGCCATCCATGTAGATGTGCAGGAGGAGCTAGCTAACGTTAGCGAATCTAACAGCATTACAGATCCAGGCACAACGGACCTGGTGAATCAAAGGATGACGGATAACATTACTAAAGTGATCGATGTTAAGATAAGAACGGTCCTGGAAGCAATAGCAGGCCATTCAGCCGAACTACAGAGGGTTGTCAAACGTGTTGATGAGGTCGGAAGGAAGAATTGCTACTGTGGAAACTTCAACTACATCCATGGACACTAAGATAAAAGCACTTGAGAAACAGGTGCGCGAAATGGCGGAGCACATTGACGACTTGGATAATCGAGGACGCAGATGCAATATACGTGTTGTGGGACTCTCCATGAAAATTCTGAAGGGACACGTTCAGTAACATTTTTTTGAGGAATGGATCCCTGACTACCTACAAATGGACACTAAGGCTGGTCGGTTGAAGCTAGACAGAGCACATCCCTCTCAAGCACCGATACCTGGTCCCAATCAGCGCCCACGACCAGTGGTTATAAAGCACCGATACCTGGTCCCAACCAGCGCCCACGACCAGTGGTTATAAAGCACCGATACCTGGTCCCAACCAGCGCCCACGACCAGTGGTTATAAAGCACCGATACTTGGTCCCAACCAGCGCCCACGACCAGTGGTTATAAAGCACCGATACCTGGTCCCAACCAGCGCCCACGACCAGTGGTTATAAAGCACCGATACCTGGTCCCAACCAGCACCCACGACCAGTGGTTATAAAGCACCGATACCTGGTCCCAACCAGCACCCACGACCAGTGGTTATAAAGCACCGATACCTGGTCCCAACCAGCACCCACGACCAGTGGTTATAAAGCACCGATACCTGGTCCCAACCAGCGCCCACGACCAGTGGTTATAAAGCACCGATACCTGGTCCCAACCAGCACTCACGACCAGTGGTTATAAAGCACCGATACCTGGTCCCAACCAGCGCCCACGACCAGTGGTTATAAAGCACCGATACCTGGTCCCAACCAGCGCCCACGACCAGTGGTTATAAAGCACCGATACCTGGTCCCAACCAGCACCCACGACCAGTGGTTATAAAGCACCGATACCTGGTCCCAACCAGCACCCACGACCAGTGGTTATAAAGCACCGATACCTGGTCCCAACCAGCGCCCACGACCAGTGGTTATAAAGCACCGATACCTGGTCCCAACCAGCGCCCACGACCAGTGGTTATAAAGCACCGATACCTGGTCCCAACCAGCGCCCACGACCAGTGGTTATAAAGCACCGATACCTGGTCCCAACCAGCGCCCACGACCAGTGGTTATAAAGCACCGATACCTGGTCCCAACCAGCGCCCCACGACCAGTGGTTATAAAGCACCGATACCTGGTCCCAACCAGCGCCCACGACCAGTGGTTATAAAGCACCGATTCCTGGTCCCAACCAGCGCCCACGACCAGTGGTTATAAAGCACCGATACCTGGTCCCAACCAGCGCCCACGGCCAGTGGTTATAAAGCACCGATAACTGGTCCCAACCAGCGCCCACGACCAGTGGTTATAAAGCACCGATACCTGGTCCCAACCAGCGCCCACGACCAGTGGTTATAAAGCACCGATACCTGGTCCCAACCAGCACCCACGACCAGTGGTTATAAAGCACCGTACCTGGTCCCAACCAGCGCCCACGACCAGTGGTTATAAAGCACCGATACCTGGTCCCAACCAGCGCCCACTGCCAGTGGTTATAAAGCACCGATACCTGGTCCCAACCAGCACCCACGACCAGTGGTTATAAAGTTCCACAACTTTACCGACAAGCAGCGCGTCATGGATGCGGCTAGAAACATCGGTTCTGACGGTAGTCGACGTAAAGGTCCAAAGGTCTCATTCTTCAATGATTATTCCACAGCGGTTGTACGAAGGCGCAAGGCGTTTGATGAGGTGGAAGCTCGACTCAAGAGAATGAAGATGGACTACGCACTGCTGTACCCGGCCACATTGAAGATTATGGTCAACGGATC
Organism: Salmo salar; assembly: GCF_905237065.1. Taxonomy (NCBI): domain Eukaryota; kingdom Metazoa; phylum Chordata; class Actinopteri; order Salmoniformes; family Salmonidae; genus Salmo; species Salmo salar. The sequence continues at coordinate 92,809,782 of NC_059447.1, forward strand.
GCCTAAAAAAAACTCTACACATCTGAAGAGGCTGCTGCGTTTATTGACTCTCTCGGGTAAATAACCTCCGCAGCATTGGATAACGTCTTATCTTATTTTGAATCTGATCATGAAACAGTGGTGTAAGTTCTCATGTGCTCCTGTTCAGTAATATTCGTATCGTTATTATTTTTCTTGCTAAAGTAACTGCCGCCGTAGCTCAGACTGAGAAATGTGTGGACCTATATTGGTGCCCAGGCTCGGTTTTAGGTGGAAGAGCCTCAATCTTCTTCTATTGGATTTTTAAATGTCCACATATATATAAAGGATGAGGCTATTGAGTGGCAATGCGGACTTAAGAGTCTACATTGGAAAGTTGAAATCCCCTGCATGTTAGCTAGTGGGAAATCCCCCCTTTTGATCTTTACATGTTTAATTTTTGGGTTTAGTATAGTTCAGGGTTCAGGGTTCATATCGTTTGTTTACGCTCAGTGAGATAGAGGAGAGTTCAACACATGGAAAAAGGTACCACCCCATTTTTACAGTAGGATTCAGTCTGGATATTGAATGGTCAAAGTGCAATGGCAGGTAACAGACTACGTGTATGTACATGGAACATTAGAGGGAGCCATAACCCCATTAAAAGGAAGAAGGTACTGTCCTTTTTGAAAAAATTAAATATTGATATTGCCCTATTACAAGAAACTCATTTGAATGATAAGGAGCATCTGAAATTACAACAAGGGGGGTTTGGTCAAGTGTTTTTCTCATCATTTACATCCAGAAGTAGAGGTGTAGCAATTCTTGTGAAAAAGATCCTACCACTTAAGGTCTTGAAGTGTGTGAAAGATAAATTGGGTCGCTTTGTTATAATTAATGGTACTTTACAAGGGCAGAGCATTTCCATAATGAATATTTACTTCCCCCCTGCCCACCCTCCTGACTTCCTCACTAAGGTATTTCTAGACTTTTCAGAATTAAACTCAGACACTGCAGTGGTTGGAGGAGATTTTAATTGTTTGTTGAACCCCCTTATTGATACGCTTCCCAGTGGTATAGCCTCACTCTCTCCTCAAGCTAAGTCACTTACAGCTATTTGTGACGATCTGGGGTATGCTGATGTTTGGAGAGCTTTTCATCCCTCCAACAGAGAGTTCACTTTTTTCTCTGCACCTCATGGTTGTCAGACTAGAATAGATTACTTTTTTTATGCCCAGGACATCACTGCAGTCGGTTTTATCCGCTAGGATAGGAAGCATAGTCATATCTGATCATGCGGAGGTGATCCTGGACATAAAACTCAACGGGGCATTCAATCAGTCAAGACATTGGAGGTTGAATACAACCATTCTTAAAGACCACACATTCACATCATATTCTATTACAAAGTTTAAAGCATTTTTCTCTATTAACTCTCAATCAACAGATAACCCCTCACTCCTTTGGGAAACCTGTAAGGCGTACGCCAGGGGTCTGATTATGTCATACACAGCCACTAAGAGGCGGAAAAAGCGTGAAAAGCAAAAAACACTAGAGGGTGAATTAGGAACTAAAGAGAAGGACTACATTGAAACTCCCACTCCTGCCCTATTAAAGGAAATATCAGTCATTAGATCAACGTTGGACTCCCTCCTAACACAGGACGCTGAAAAGAAAATGAGATTTGTCAAGCAAAAGCTATATGAACATGGCGATAAGCCAGGAAAGTACTTGGCGTACCTAGCTAAAAAGAGAGCTGACTCACAGTCAATTGCGGCTATTACTGATTCTGATGGCAATCATTTATATGAAAATAAATTGATAAATGACTCATTTAAGAAATTTTATGCAAATCTTTATGCCTCAGAACTGCCAATAGACGCACCCAAGTTAATGGAGAACTTCTTTTCTAAGATTGAGCTCCCTACTATCTCCGAAGAACAGAGGTCTCTCCTTAATGCCCCTATTACTGAGGAAGAGATAATGTCCGCAATTAAGAATCTGCAAAATGGTATGGCCCCAGGACCGGACGGGTTTTGTAGTGAGTTCTATAAAGAGTTCCATGGCCTGATCCTTGAGCCATTGCGTGATATGTTTAACCACTCATTTTCAAATGACCAGCACCCCCAAACACGGCGAGAAGCCAACATATCACTTATTCTCAAAAAGGGAAAATGTCCGGAGTCTTGTTCCTCGTACAGACCAATTTCCCTTCTGAATGTGGATAGAAAATTGCTTTCTAAAATTCTAGCCACAAGATTAGAGGACTCACTGCCACTAATTGTGAAAGGAGACCAAACTGGCTTCATTAAGGGACGTAGGTCATGTAACAATGTCAGACGGCTTCTTAATGTAATTGAAGTCTACCAACGAAGTGCTATGGATGGTCTTGTGCTCTCCCTAGATGCTGAGAAAGCATTTGATCGTGTGGAGTGGTCTTACCTATTCTTTGCTCTAAATAAATTTGGTCTGGGGGAAAACTTTATAAAATGGGTGAAAGTTTTATATGATGATCCTCAGGCTGCTGTCCTTACTAATGGACTACGGTCAAATAGCTTAACTATACACAGAGGTACCAGACAGGGCTGTTCTTTGTCCCCTCTCCTATTTGCACTCGTTATGGAACCACTGGCCGAGGCCATCAGGGCAACGCCTGCTACACAGGGGCTGCTCATTGGTGATGTTCACCATAAAATAAGCTTGTATGCTGATGATGTCCTGATATTCATTTCTAATCCCGAGACTTCAATCACATCTCTTATTGATATTATTGGAGTTATTCAGCGAATTCTCAGGCTACAAGATTAACCTAACTGAATCAGAGGCTATGCCACTTGGTAACCTTCACTCTGTATCTAATACTTCTCCCCCCTTCCCTTTTAAATGGTCTCCCTCAGGTTTTACGTATCTGGGTATATCTGTAACTCCTAAATTCCAACAAATGTACAAAGCCAATTTTGTTCCCTTGTTCGACACAATAAGACAGGATCTGGAGCGCTGGAACTCTCTTCCGATTTCATGGTTGGGTAGAATATCCCTCTTGAAAATGAACATTTTACCTAGGCTACTCTACCCAATACAAATGATCCCAGTATTACTTTCCAATAAGGTAATAAAGGATGTAAATGGATGGCTAAGTTCCTTTATAATGGAGTAAACGCAAGCCAAGACTTAAGATGGCAATATTGCAGCTGCCAAGTTCTGTGGGTGGCTTGGATCTGCCCAATATCAGGTTCTATCAGTGGTGTGCCCACCTATGTTATATCTCAGACTGGATCACAAACGATGACTCCTCTATTTGGTTAGACATTGAGACTTCTCTTTCAAAATACCCCTTTACAGGATCTTTTGTTTTTCACAAGTTTCAAGTCTGTAAAAGATCATTGTAACAACCCCATTACACTTAACACACTCAAAGTATGGAGGTCAGTTCAACGTTTCCTGGGAAGGTCCAAACTAACCTCTGCTCTTACCCCAATTCTTAACAACCCAGATTTCGCCCCAGGATTGCTGGATGCTGGCTTTAACGTTTGGCTTAATAAGGGCATACGCAGACTAAATGACTTATTTGCGGATAAGATGTTTTATTGTCATTTGAGCAGATGGTCGAGAAATATCAACTCCCAAAAGCAGGACTTTTTCCGTTTCCTACAAGTAAGGCATTATATTCTGAAGAGCACCACCTTTACATGGCAACCCTGATCTGTCTGTCATTGAAAGAATGCTTTTTTTCCCACAAAGGAAAATGTCTGTAAGTCTGTTTTATGACGCTTTAAGGTCCTTTTCCGCTGTCGATACACAGAGGGTGAAACAAGTGTGGGAGAAAGAACTGTCTGTTACTATTGACGAAGAGATGTGGGAGGACATTTGGAAATATGCAAAAAAACAATATCTATATGTAATCGTACTAGAGCAATTCAATTAAGAATAATACACAGATTGCATTTATCCCCAAATCGCAGACATGCTTTTAGCCCCTCTTCCACTTCTCCTCAATGTCTTAAATGTAAGACTGATACAGGCACCGTAACACATTGTTTATGGTCATGTACCAAAATACAAAGATACTGGTCTGGTTGATCTAGAATTGGACCCAGTCTCTCTACTGTTAGGTCTCCCTAGTAGGCATGTAACTTCTGTGGGTAAGAGGAGGCTTTACAACATCCTTACCTTCGCAGCGAGGAAAAAACATACTTTTACAGTGGATTAGTGATAAGGTTCCCTCTATTAAAGATTGGCATAAGATACTGTTTGAATGGGTGCCGCTGGAATATCTGTACATGTACATTGCATTCTGAGACAGATCAGTTCTACAGAGTATTGGGAACCTTTACCTACATTACCTAGAACCTGAAGTGTCAGCTATTATGCTGCGAGGATTCTCTTAGAACGGTGATCTATGTATTTCAGAATCACCCTGTACATTCCATGTGGGGAACCCAACTTCTTGGTTTAAACTGAGCTTTTTTTTAAAAATTATTATAATTGTTTGTTTTTTTTTTTTTTATCTCTGTTTATGTTTGTTTAAAATGTATGTATTGAGAGACGCAATGAGGGGGATGGGGTGAGAGAAGCGCTGAGCGGGGAGAGGGAAATGGTGTGTGTGTGTGTGTGTGTGTGTGTACGTGCGTGCGTGCATACATACGGATATGTGTAAGTGAGTGCTGTTTTTTTTTTACCTTGTCTTTGTTGTTGTATCTCTTAATATGGGTGAAAATTGTGAAACTCCAATAAAAAAAATACTGTTACAAAACAAGGCAAGTCAGTTAAGAACAAATTCTTATTTACAATGACGGCCTACCCCCCCCCCCCCGGCCAAACCCGGACGACGCTGAGCCAATTGTGCGCCGCCCTACGGGACTCCCAATCACGGCTGGATGTGATGCAGCCTGGATTCGAACCAGGTACTGCAGTGACGTCTCTTGTACTGAGATGCAGTGTCTTAGACCACTCGGGAGCCCGAATGTACAAGATGTACAGTGCATTCGGAAATTATTCAGACCCCTTGGATTTTTTTCCCAAGGTGTGCCAAGCTTGTAGCCTCATATCGAAGAAGACTCGAGGCTGTAATCGCTGCCAAAGCTGCTTCAACAAAGTACTGAGTTAATGGTCTGAATACTTTGGTAAATGTGATATTTCAGTTTTTATTTTTAATAAATTTGCAAAAATGTCTAAAAACCAGTTTTTGCTTTGTCATTATGGGGTATTGTGTGTAGATTGATGAGGCGGGAAAAACTATGTAATCAATTTTCGAATAATGTTGTAACGTAACAAAATGTGCGAAAAGTCAAGGGGTCTGAATACTTTCCGAAGGCAATCTTGTACATAAAACATAAAAACATCTTGATGAAACAAATAGATTTTCACCACAAACTCTTAAAATAACTGATCAATGTTGACATTAATCCAAGTGATTATATTTCATTCATGTTCATTAGTAATGACCCTCAAGTTAACCCTAAGGCCTTCAAAAAGAAGCCAAACAAATGAAATGTTTGGTGGAAATATGATTGGCCTATTCTAAGCACCAAGGTTAAAAGAATATATGAACATTGTTTCCAGAGAAAAGTGATATATTCTTTGGTATCCAGAAGAGATTCATGTTTTTATGACTGAGTGGGAATTCCTTTGAATTGCACTCAATTCAATTCTACTTCCTGTCACTCAAATTCAAAATTCTACTTCCTGTGGGGAGTCGGCCAATTCAACTCGAATTGAGCCCAACCCTGACACACACACACACACACACACGCACACGCACACGCACACACAACTGATAGGCGGTAACCTCGGAGCTTACCTGTTCTAACACAGTCACATGCACTTCACTCCCACTCATAAAATAAACCTTTGTCCTACAGAGCCTTATAGCTTAGTCCTGGTGTCTTCCTACCTGATAACAGGTGAGCCTTATAGCTTAGTCCTGGTGTCTTCCTACCAGATAACAGGTGAGCCTTATAGCTTAGTCCTGGTGTCTTCCTACCAGATAACAGGTGAGCCTTATAGCTTAGTCCTGGTGTCTTCCTACCTGATAACAGGTGAGCCTTATAGCTTAGTCCTGGTGTCTTCCTACCTGATAACAGGTGAGCCTTATAGCTTAGTCCTGGTGTCTTCCTACCAGATAACAGGTGAGCCTTATAGCTTAGTCCTGGTGTCTTCCTACCTGATAACAGGTGAGCCTTATAGCTTAGTCCTGGTGTCTTCCTACCAGATAACAGGTGTGGCCAGGCAGGATATAACCCAACCCACTTTGCCGAACCACAGCCCCCACACCACTAGAGGGATATCTTCAACAACAACCATGCTAAACCACAACAACACTAAAACCCTGCTAAACCACAACAACACTAAAACCCTGCTGAACCACAACAACACTAAAACCCTGCTAAACCACAACAACACTAACACCATGCTAAACCACAACAACACTAAAACCCTGCTAAACCACAACAACACTAAAACCCTGCTAAACCACAACAACACTAAAACCCTGCTAAACCACAACAACACTAAAACCATGCTAAACCACAACAACACTAAAACCATGCTAAACCACAACACTAACCCACAACACTAAAACCCTGCTAAACCACAACAACACTAAAACCATGCTAAACCACAACAACACTAAAACCCTGCTAAACCACAACAACACTAAAACCATGCTAAACCACAACAACACTAAAACCATGCTAAACCACAACAACACTAAAACCATGCTAAACACACACTAATGCTAAACCACAACAACACTAAAATGCTAAACCACAACAACACTAAAATGATGCTAAACCACATCACAAAAAAAATGCTAAACTACAACAACACTAAAACTACGCTAAACCACAACACTAAAACCATGCTAAACCACAACAACACTAAAACCCTGCTAAACCACAACACTAAAACCATGCTAAACCACAACAACACTAAAACCATGCTAAAACACAACACTAAAACCATGCTAAACCACAACAACACTAAAACCCTGCTAAACCACAACACTAAAACCATGCTAAACCACAACAACACTAAAACCATGCTAAACCACAACAACACTAAAACCCTGCTAAACCACAACAACACTAAAACCATGCTAAACCACAACAACACTAAAACCATGCTAAAACACAACACTAAAACCATGCTAAACCACAACAACACTAAAACCATGCTAAAACACAACACTAAAACCATGCTAAACCACAACAACACTAAAACCCTGCTAAACCACAACACTAAAACCATGCTAAACCACAACAACACTAAAACCATGCTAAAACACAACACTAAAACCATGCTAAACCACAACAACACTAAAACCATGCTAAAACACAACACTAAAACCATGCTAAACCACAACAACACTAAAACCATGCTAAACCACAACAACACTAAAACCCTGCTAAACCACAACAACACTAAAACCCTGCTGAACCACAACAACACTAAAACCCTGCTAAACCACAACAACACTAACACCATGCTAAACCACAACAACACTAAAACCATGCTAAACCACAACAACACTAAAACCATGCTAAACCACAACAACACTAAAACCCTGCTAAACCACAACAACACTAAAACCATGCTAAACCACAACAACACTAAAACCCTGCTAAACCACAACAACACTAAAACCATGCTAAACCACAACAACACTAAAACCATGCTAAAACACAACACTAAAACCATGCTAAACCACAACAACACTAAAACCCTGCTAAACCACAACAACACTAAAATGATGCTAAACCACATCACTAAAAAAATGCTAAACTACAACAACACTAAAACTACGCTAAACCACAACACTAAAACCATGCTAAACCACAACAACACTAAAACCCTGCTAAACCACAACACTAAAACCATGCTAAACCACAACAACACTAAAACCATGCTAAAACACAACACTAAAACCATGCTAAACCACAACAACACTAAAACCCTGCTAAACCACAACACTAAAACCATGCTAAACCACAACAACACTAAAACCATGCTAAAACACAACACTAAAACCATGCTAAACCACAACAACACTAAAACCCTGCTAAACCACAACACTAAAACCATGCTAAACCACAACAACACTAAAACCATGCTAAAACACAACACTAAAACCATGCTAAACCACAACAACACTAAAACCATGCTAAAACACAACACTAAAACCATGCTAAACCACAACAACACTAAAACCATGCTAAACCACAACAACACTAAAACCCTGCTAAACCACAACAACACTAACACCATGCTAAAACACAACAACACTAAAACCATGCTAAAACACAACACTAAAACCATGCTAAACCACAACAACACTAAAACCATGCTAAACCACAACAACACTAAAACCATGCTAAACCACAACAACACTAAAACCCTGCTAAACCACAACACTAAAACCATGCTAAACCACAACAACACTAAAACCATGCTAAACCACAACACTAAAACCATGCTAAACCACAACAACACTAAACAGCTGTTTGTATCTTAACATCAGCCTAATGTTGTTACTTATTACAGTAACCTAGTGTTGTAAACTAGTGTTGTAAACTAGTGTTGTAAACTAGTGTTGTAAACCAGTGTTGTAACCCAGTGTTGTAAACTAGTGTTGTAAACTAGTGTTGTAACCTAGTGTTGTAACCCAGTGTTGTAAACTAGTGTTGTAAACTAGTGTTGTAAACTAGTGTTGTAACCTAGTGTTGTAAACTAGTGTTGTAAACTAGACTTGTAAACTAGTGTTGTAACCTAGTGTTGTAAACTAGTGTTGTAACCCAGTGTTGTAACCTAGTGTTGTAAACTAGTGTTGTAAACTAGTGTTGTAACCTAGTGTTGTAAACTAGTGTTGTAACCCAGTGTTGTAACCTAGTGTTGTAAACTAGTGTTGTAACCCAGTGTTGTAAACTAGTGTTGTAAACTAGTGTTGTAAACTAGTATTGTAAACTAGTGTTGTAACCTAGTGTTGTAAACTAGTGTTGTAAACTAGTGTTGTAACCTAGTGTTGTAAACTAGTGTTGTAACCTAGTGTTGTAACCTAGTGTTGTAAACTAGTGTTGTAAACTAGTGTTGTAACCTAGTGTTGTAACCTAGTGTTGTAAACTCGTGTTGTAACCTAGTGTTGTAAACTAGTGTTGTAAACTAGTGTTGTAAACTAGACTTGTAAACTAGCATTGTAACTTTTAATATTTTATGCCCTTAAAGATTAACAAATTCAAACGCTACACCTGTATAATGCAGATTAAGGGCTCTATTCAATCTGTGTCGAACCAAATTCAGCTTTGAAATTTAAAGGCAATGATCCCTCATTGGCAGAGCCTGCGTTCATGGTAAACACTGCATGTGTCGGCTCAATCGGAAATGACCTTTACATTTCTATCAAGGATTCTGTAACAGTTCATCCATACAGACAGAGTAGAGGGGGGGGAGGAGGAAGGGGGAGGCTGCAGGAGGAAGGGGTAGAGGGGAACAGGAAGGGGGTCAGGAAGGGGTAGAGGGGAACAGGAAGGGGGTAGAGGGGAACAGAAAGGGGGTACTGTGCAGGAGGAAGGGGGGTAGTGGGGAGGAGGAAGGGGGAGGGTGCAGGAGGAAGGGGTAGAGGGGAACAGAAAGGGGGTAGGGGGGAGGAGGAAGGGGGTAGAGGGGAACAGGAAGGGGGTAGAGGGGAACAGGGTTAGGGGGAGGAGGAAGGGGGTAGAGGGGAACAGGAAGGGGGTAGGGGGAGGAGGAAGGGGTAGGGGGAACAGGAAGGGGGGTAGAGGGGAACAGGGTTAGGGGGAGGAGGAAGGGGTAGAGGGGAACAGGAAGGGGGTAGAGGGGAACAGGGTTAGGGGGAGGAGGAAGGGGAAGGGGTAGAGGGGAACAGGAAGGGGGTAGGGGGGAGGAGGAAGGGGGTAGAGGGGAACAGGAAGGGGGTAGAGGGGAACAGGGTTAGGGGGGAGGAGGAAGGGGGTAGAGGGGAACAGGAAGGGGGTAGGGGGAGGAGGAGGAAGGGGTAGAGGGGAACAGGAAGGGGTAGAGGGGAACAGGAAGGGAGTAGAGGGGAACAGGAAGGGGGTAGGGGGAACAGGATGGGGGTAGAGGGGAACAGGAAGGGGTAGAGGGGAACAGGAAGGGGGTAGAGGGGAACAGGCAGGGGTAGAGGGGAACAGGCAGGGGGTAGAGGGGAACAGGAAGGGGTAGAGGGGAACAGGAAGGGGTAGAGGGGAACAGGAAGGGGTAGAGGGGAACAGGAAGGAGGTAGTGGGCAGGAGTAAGGGGGGTAGCGGTGAGGAGGAAGGTGGTTTGGGGGAAGGTAGGCTACCTCTTTCAAGGATATGGTACATAACTTATGTAACTGCTATAGCTCTCTGGTGGTGATTTATGGACACAACCAGGACAGGGGTTAGGGGGAGAGGAGAGGAGAGATATGGACACAACCAGGACAGGGGTTAGGGAGGAGAGGAGAGATATGAACACAACCAGGACAGGGGTTAGGGAGGAGAGGAGAGGAGAGATATGGACACAACCAGGACAGGGGTTAGGGAGGAGAGGAGAGATATGGACACAACCAGGACAGGGGTTAGGGAGTAGAGGACAGATATGGACACAACCAGGACGGGGGTTAGGGAGGAGAGGAGAGATATGGACACAACCAGGACAGGGGTTAGGGAGGAGAGGAGAGGAGAGATATCGACACAACCAGGACAGGGGTTAGGGAGGAGAGGAGAGGAGAGATATGGACACAACCAGGACAGGGGTTAGGGAGGAGAGGAGAGATATGGACACAACCAGGACAGGGGTTAGGGAGGAGAGGAGAGATATGGACACAACCAGGACAGGGGTTAGGGAGGAGAGGAGAGATATGGACACAACCAGGACAGGGGTTAGGGAGGAGAGGAGAGATATGGACACAACCAGGACAGGGGTTAGGGAGGAGAGGAGAGGAGAGATATGGACACAACCAGGACAGGGGTTAGGGAGGAGAGGAGAGATATGGACACAACCAGGACAGGGGTTAGGGAGGAGAGGAGAGATATGGACACAACCAGGACAGGGGTTAGGGAGTAGAGGACAGATATGGACACAACCAGGACAGGGGTTAGGGAGGAGAGGAGAGATATAAACACAACCAGGACAGGGGTTAGGGAGGAGAGGAGAGATATGGACACAACCAGGACAGGGGTTAGGGTTAGGGAGGAGAGGGGAGGATGCTGAGCGGGAGATGGAGGCAGGATGGGGAGATGGAGGCAGGATGGGGCTGAGGGTCCGTTCCTGTACGGATGTCTTCCCGCCTCCCTGTGGAATGTGTGTCAAGACTGGCCCCATGCTACCAGACTGGCCCCATGCTACCTTCGTCAAACCCTTCCCATCCACGGTCACTCTGTGTACCCCTCATTGTTTATTCTCAGTCATTTACATATCTTTCTTCTTCTAGTGAATTGTGACGAATCCATAAACTTTTCCTCTCTTTGTTTACTCTGCTACACTAACACATTCGCAGTTAGTGTGTGTGTGTGTGTGTGTGTGTGTGTGTGTGTGTGTGTGTGTGTGTGTGTGTGTGTGTGTGTGTGTGTGTGTGTGTGTGTGTGTGTGTGTGTGTGTGTGTGTGTGTGTGTGTGTGTGTGTGTGTGTGTGCGTGTGTGTATGAAGCTAACATGGGGATAAATACCTCTCTGTTCAGAGTTGATATTATGGAGCAAGTCTTTGATGTGTTTCTGAGGACAGTTATACAACCTAGCATAAAACTGTAAAGGAGAGAGAGAGAGATGTGGGAGAGAGTGAGAAAGAGCGAGAGAGAGCGTGAGAGAGAGCAAGAGAGAGAGAGAGAGAGATTTGGGAGATGGGGTAGAGAGAGGAGAGAGTGAGAGAGAGAGATGGGGGGTAGAGAGAGAGAGAGAGCGAGAGAGAGCGTGAGAGAGTGAGAGTGTGAGAGAGAGAGAGAGAGAGAGAGGGAGAGAGAGACAGAGAGAGACAGAGAGAGAGCATGAGCGTGTGAGAGCGTGCGAGAGCGAGAGAGAGAGAGAGAGAGAGAGAGAGAGAGAGAGAGAGAGAGAGAGAGAGAGAGAGAGATGGGGGGTAGTGAGGGAGAGAGAGAGCGAGAGAGAGAGGCGTGAGAGAGTGAGAGTGTGAGAGAGAGAGAGAGAGAGAGAGAGAGAGACAGAGAGCGAGCATGAGAGTCTGAGAGCGTGCGAGAGAGAGAGAGAGAGAGAGAGAGAGAGAGGAGATGGGGGTAGTGAGGGAGAGAGAGCAAGAGAGAGCGTGAGTGAGTGAGAGCGTGACAGAGGGGGAGAGAGAGAGAGATGGGGTAGTGAGGGAGTGAGAGAGAGAGAGAGAGAGAGGGAGATGGGGGGTAGTGAGGGAGAGAGAGCGAGAGAGAGAGGGAGATGGGGGGGTAGTGAGGGAGAGAGAGCGAGAGAGAGCGTGAGTGAGTGAGAGGGGGAGAGAGAGAGAGCCAGACCTAGCCTAAATCTAGCCTTGCTAAATCAACGCCGCTTATTAACCATGTTAAACACATTAACCCTGAGAGATAGAGATGTCCTGATGTAATTAACCTCTTTGGGCTAGGGGGCAGTATTTTGACGTCCGGATGAAAAGCGTGCCCAAAGTAAACTGCCTGCTACTCAGGCCCAGAAGCTAGGATATGCATATAATTGGTAGATTTGGATAGAAAACACTTTAAAGTTTCTAAAACTGTTAAAATAATGTCTGTGAGTATAGCAGAACTGATATGGCAGGCGAAACCCCGAGGACAAACCATCCCCCCCAAAACTATTTCAGCCTACCACTGTTTTCAATGGCTGCCATGTTTATTATGAGGCGAAATCCTCCCAGATTGCAGTTCCTAGGGCTTCCACTAGATGTCAACAGTCTTTAGAAAGAGTTTCAGGCTTGTTTTTGGAAAAATGAGCTAGAAGTTGTAATTTTTCTAAGTGGCTCCCATTTTGGCTGTAGTGTTTCCAAGCCCATGGATGAAAGCTCGTTCTTTGTTATTTATCTCCGGTAATGAACATACTATTCTCCGTATTCAATTTTATCGTTTATTTGTGTAATGGGGTACCTGAGGTTTGATTATAAACATTGTTTGACTTGTTTGGAAAAGTTATTATTGACTGAAGCGCGCCAGCTAAACTGAGTTTTTATGGATATAAAGAAGGACTTTATCGAACAAAAGGACCATTTGTGATGCAGCTGGGACCTTTTGGAGTGCCAACAGAAGAAGATCATCAAAGGTAAGGCATTTACTATATCGCTATTTCTAACTTTCGTGTCGCACCTGCCTGGTTGAAAAATGTTTTTCATGGTTTTGTATGCGGGGGCGCTGTCCTCAGATAATCGCATGAAATCTGACACATTGGCTGGATTAACAAGAAATTAAGCTTTATTTTCATGTATTTTCATGAACGTTAAATATTTATATTTCTGTAATTTGAATTTCGCTCGCTGCAATTTCGCTCGGATGTTGTCGAGGTGAGGCTCTAGGGGCACGTCTAGAAGTAACATTAAGGACTGTGAGGAAAGAGGTTTAAAAATAGGACCAAGCACCCTCAACAGAGGGCATAACGTCAATTCTGCGCAAGACTACAGATACCAAGTTGTGTACGAAGGCCAAAGTGCTGACCTGGCACCTGGCTGAGTTGACCTGGCAACAGGCTGAGATGACCTGGCAACAGGCTGAGATGACCTGGCAACAGGCTGAGATGACATGGCAACAGGCTGAGATGACCTGGCAAAAGGTTGAGATGACCTGGCAACAGGCTGAGATGACCTGGCACCAGGCTGAGATGACCTGGCAACAGGTTGAGATGACCTGGCAACAGGCTGAGATGACCTGGCACCAGGCTGAGATGAGTGTGTGTGTGTGCGTGTGTGTGTGTGTGTGTGTGTGTGTCTGTGTGTGTGTGTGTGTCTGTGTGTGTGTGTGTGTGTGTGTGTGTGTGTGTGTGTGTGTGTGTGTGTGTGTGTGTGTGTGTGTGTGGACGTGTTTAACTATACTTGGACTAGAAGTCCCCACAAGAATAGTAAACGAACAAAACATTTGACCAACTGGGGACATTCTATTGGTCCTCACAAGGTCAAATGCTATTTCTAGGTTAGATTTAGGGTTAGGAGCTAGGGTTAGGGGTTAGGAGCTAGGGTACGGGTAAGGATAGGGTTAGGGTTAGGGGTTAGGAGTTAGGGGTTAGGGGTTAGGAGCTAGGGTACGGGTAAGGATAGGGTTAGGGGTTAGGGTTAGGGGTTAGGTTTAGGGTTAAGGTTAGGTTTAGTGTTATGGTTAGTATTAGGGTTAGGGGTTAGGAGCTAGGTTAGGGTTGGCTAGGTTAGGTTAGGCAGGGTTAGGCTAGGAGTTAGGGTTAGGTTTAGGGTTAGGGCCAGGTTAGGTTTAGGAGTTAGGGTTAGGTTAGGTTAGGAGCTAGGTAGTAGCGGGTAAGGATAGGGTTAGGGTTAGGGGTTAGGGGTTAGGAGCTAGGGTACGGGTAAGGATAGGGTTAGGGTTAGGAGCTAGGGTTAGGGGTTAGGAGCTAGGGTACGGGTAAGGATAGGGTTAGGGATAGGGCTTAAGGAAAATAGGATTTTGAATGGGACTGAATTGTGTTTCAAGGTTAGCTGTACAAGACTGTGTGTGTGTGTGTGTGTGTGTGTGTGTGTGTGTGTGTGTGTGTGTGTGTGTGTGTGTGTGTGTGTGTGTGTGTGTGTGTGTGTGTGTGTGTGTGTGTGTGCGAAAGAGAGAGAAAGAGAGAGAGAACTAGAGCATTGCAGAATTCTGCAGAAATATCCTCCGTGTACAACATGAAACACCAAATAATGCAGAGCAGAATTAGGTCGATACCTGCTAATTATCAAAATCCAGAAAAAGAGCCGTTAAATTCTACAGCCACCTAAAATGAAGCGATTCCCAAACCTTCCATAACAAAGCCATCACCTACAGAGAGATGAACCTGGAGAAGAGTCCCCTAAGCAAGCTGGTCCTGCAAGCTGGTCCTGGGGCTCTGTTCACAAACACAAACAGACCCCACAGAGCCCCAGGACAGCAACACAATTAGACCCAACCAAATCATGAGAAAACAAAAATATAATTACTTGACACATTGGAAAGAATTAACAAAAAACACAGCAAATTAGGAAAGGAAAGCTTTGACTATGTACAGACTCAGTGAGCATAGCCTTGCTATTGAGAAAGGCCGCTGTAGGCAGACCTGGCTCTCAAGAGAAGACAGGCTATGTGCAACACTGCCCACAAAATGAGGTGGAAACTGAGCTGCACTTCCTAACCTCCTGTCAAATGTATGACCATATTAGAGACACATATTTCCCTCAGATTACACAGATCCACAAAGAATTAGAAAACAAACACAATTTTGATAAACTCCCATATCTATTGGGTGAAATACCACAGTGTGTCATCACAGCAGCAAGATGTGTGACCTGTTGCCACAAGAAAAGGTCAACCAGTGAAGAACAAACACCATTATAAATACAACCTATATTTATGTTTATTTATTTTCCCTGTACATTAACTATTTGCACAGTGTTATAACAGTATATAGCCTCAATATGACATTTCAAATGTGTCTCTGAAACTTCTTTGAGTGTAATGTTTACTGTTCATTTTTTATTGTTTATTTCATATTAATTAATTATCTATTTCAATTGTATCCGATAAAGTCCTTTGAATTGAATTGAAATTATGTATATCTAAAGTGCGTTCGGAAAGTTTTCAGACCCATTGACTTTTTCCACATTTTGTTACGTTTCAGCCTTATTCTAAAACGGATTAAATTGTTGTTTACCTTATCAATCTACACACAATACCACATAACGACAAAGCAAAAACAGGTTTTTAGATTTTTTTTCTAACTATTAAAAATAAAGTCCTGAAATATTACATTTACATAAGTATTCAGACCCTTTACTCAGTACTTTGTTGAAGCACCTTTGGCAGCGATTACAACATCACAGATGTTAGACCGGGTTCAAGTCCGGACTCTGGCTGGGCCACTCAAGGACATTCAGAGACTTGTCCCAAAATCACTCCTGCGTTGTCTTCGCTGTGTGCTTAGGGTCGTTGTCCTGTTGGAAGGTGAACCTTTGCCAAAGTCTGAGGTCCTGAGCGCTCTGGAGCAGGTTTTCATCAAGGATCTCTCTGTACTTTTTTCCGTTCATCTTTGCCTCGATCCTGACTAGTCTCCCAGTCCCTGCCGCTGAAAAACATCCCCACAGCATGATGCTGCCACCACCATGCTTCACCGTAGGGATGGTGCCAGGTTTCCTCCAGACGTGATGCTTGGCATTCAGGTCAAAGAGTTCATTCTTGTTTTCATCAGACCAGAGAATCTTGTTTCTCATGGTCTGAGAGTCTTTAGGTGCCTTTTGGCAAACTCCAAGTGGGCTGTCATGTGCCTTTTACTGAGGAGTGGCCACTCCACTCTGGCCACTCTAGCATAAAGGCCGGATTGGTGGAGGGCTGCAGAGATGGTTGTCCTTCTGGAAGGTTCTCCCATCTCCACAGAGGAACTCTAGAGCTCTGTCAGAGTGACCATCGGGTTCTTCGGTCACCTCCCTGACCAAGGCCCTTCTCCCCCGACTGCTCAGTTTGGCCGGGCGGCCAGCTCTAGGAAAAGTCTTGGTGGTTCCAAACTTCTTCCATTTAAGAATGATGGAGGCCACTGTGTTCTTTGGGACCTTCAATGCTACAGACATGTTTTTGTTACCCTTACCCAGATCTGTGCCTCGACACAATCCTGTCTCGGAGCTCTACGGACAATTCCTTCGACCTCATGGCTTGGTTTTTGCTCTGACATGCACTGTCAACTGTGGGACCTTATATAGACAGGTGTGTTTCTTTCCAAATCCTATCCAATCAATTGAATTTACCACAGTGTGATCTCCAATCAAGTCGTAGAAACATTTCAAGGATGACAAGGCTCCCCAAATTCTATCAGCATATCGATTGTGCTACCAGGGGTCGCAAAACCCTAGACCACTGTTATTCTAACTTCCGCGACGCATATAAGGCCCTCCCCCGCCCTCCCTTCGGAAAAGCTGACCACGACTCCATTTTGTTGCTCCCAGCCTCTAGACAGAAACTAAAACAGGAAGCACCTCAGATCTGTTCAACGCTGGTCCGACCAATCGGATTCCACGCTTCAAGATTGCTTCGATCACGTGGACTGGGATATGTTCCGCATTGTGGAGAACAACAATATTGACGAATACGCTGATTCGGTGTGCGAGTTCATTAACAAGTGCATCGGTGATGTTGTACCCACAGCGACTATTAAAACACTCCCCAACCAGAAACCGTGGATTGATGGCAGCATTCGCGCAAAACTGAAAGCGCGAACCACTGCTTTTAATCAAGGCAAGGTGACCGGAAACATGACCGAAACAGTGTAGCTATTCCCTCCGCAAGGCAATCAAACAAGCCAAGCGTCAGTACAGAGACAAAGTAGAGTCGCAATTCAACGGCTCAGACACGAGAGGTATGCGGCACAATACTTCTGTAAATAAGTCTTTCTGTTTTTATTTTTAATAAATGTGCAGAAATGTCCAATAACCTGTTTTCGCTTTGTCATTATGGGGTATTGTGATGTCATTATGGGGTATTGTGATGTCATTATGGGGTATTGTGATGTCATTATGGGGTATTGTGATGTCATTATGGGGTATTGTGATGTCATTATAGGGTATTGTGATGTCATTATGGGGTATTGTGTGTAAATTGCTGAGAATTTTTTTGTAATTTAATCAATTTAATCAATGTTAGAAAAAAGTTGTAACGTACCAAAATGTGGAAAAAGTCAAAGGGTTTGAATTCTTCCCGAAGGCACTGTACATATACTGTATATACACATAAAAGTAGAGCGAGAGAGAGAGAGTACATATGTCTGTACCTTACCTTACAGGTCTTGCTCTTCTCTTCTCTTCCTATCCCCTGGCTGTGCCCCTGGCTGTGCCCCTGGCTGTGCCCCTGGTTGTGCCCCTCGCTGTGCCCCTGGCTGTGCCCCTGGCTGTTCCACTGGCTGTGCGCCTGGTAGTGCCCCTGGTTGTGCCCACACAGGCAGGGTGTGGTTGTGAGATTCCCCCTCTGATGGTAATGTCCCCCAGGCAGGGTGGCATTGTAGCAGCAGCCGCAGGGCGAAGGGAAGTGGGTGTACCATAGGTCCTCTGCCACTAGGGGGCATTTAGGGGTACAGGGGTACAGCAGACCACCCTTACCCTGGACTGCTTCATCCTCCCTCCTGTCCTTAGGGTTACACATCCACCTCCGTACCTGGGGGATAGGGAGGAGGATAAGGGGGAGGGGGGACGGGGAGAAGGAGGGGAGAAAGAAAGAAAAAGATGGAGGATGGAGGAGGGAGGATGGAGGAGGGGAGGGATGGAGGAGGGAGGAAGGAGGATGGAGGAGGGATGAGGAGGGAGGATGGAGGAATGGAGGATGGGGATGGAGGATGGAGGATGGAGGAGGGAGGATGGGGATGGAGGAGGGAGGATGGAGGATGGAGAAGGGAGGATGGAGGAGGGAGGATGGAGGAGGGAGGATGGAGGATGGGGATGGAGGAGGGAGGTTGGAGGATGGAAGAGGGAGGATGGGGATGGAGGAGGGAGGATGGAGGATGGGGGATGGAGGATGGAGAAGGGAGGATGGAAGAAGGAGGATGGAGGATGGGGGATGGAGGATGGAGGATGGAGAAGGGAGGATGGAAGAGGGAGTATGGGGATGGAGGATGGGTGATGAAGGAGGGAGGAGGGAGGATGGGGTATGGAGGAGGGAGGATGGAGGATGGAGAAGGGAGGATGGAAGAGGGAGGATGGGGATGGAGGATGGAGGAGAGAGGATTTAGGATGGAGGAGGGAGGATGGGGGATGGCGGATGGGGGATGGAGGATGGAGGAGGGAGGATTTAGGATGGAGGAGCGAGGAGGGAATGGAGGAGGGAGGATGGGGGATGGAGGAGGGAGGATGGAGGAGGGAGGATTAGGATGGAGGAGGGAGGAGGGAGGATGGGGGATGGGGGATGGAGGAGGGAGGAGGGAGGATGGAGGATGGGGGATGGAGGAGGGAGGATGGGGGATGGAGGAGGGAGGATGGAGGAGGGAGGATGGAGGATGGAGGAGGGAGGATGGAGGAGGGAGGAGGGAGGATGGAGGATGGAGGAGGGAGGATGGAGGAGGGAGGATGGAGGAGGGAGGAAGGAGTAGGGAGATGGGAGGGTGGGGGATGGAGGATGAGGGAGGAAGGAAGTGGGATGGAGGATGGAGGAGGGTAAAGAGGGAGATGTCATCATGTTTATCATCATAGGAGTAATGTGTTCTACCGAAAGGGCAGAGAAACTAGTTTCCTTCCTTCGCCCTCTTCCACTTGCCTCCTCCAGTTGCAGTAATGCCACAATCAGCTGGTTATAATTCTGGATAAAGCAAACATTTCAGTATGCTCTGTTAACTGCACATGTGACATAACAACTGTGACCTGTTTCAAGAAGCCAGGCGTAAGTCACTCATTCACAGGAGAGGCAATCAAACCTCATTTTGTATTTTATTTTATTAAAAGGCATTTTTTTGGGGGGGGGGGGGGTAGAAGTGCCTTTTGGAACATAAAACTTTTATAACAAACTTGTAAATATGTTAAATTACGAGCCTAGTTGGTTTAGCCACAGAAAAAGCCAGGAACCTTCCCACTAACCATGATTGGCTGAGATATTGGATGAGGTGGACGAGAGAGGAGTTCGGATTGGTCTGCCATGTAGCACGCTTCTGTCTATAACATGAGCTGCTCAGTGTGTGTAGATATTCCTTGCTACATATCTTTTTTTTTCTCCAAAAATGACGTGGAAGAACTGCTGTTGTGTTGCTACTGCATCTCAACATTGCTGCTCCTGAATTTAACAGGCGCTATCGGCAAAGATAGATGAGAAACTCCCTCCTCACTCCCTCCTCTCTACATTTTCCTCCTCTGTTTCTGCTGCTAAAGCCACTTTCATCCATCTCTAACTTCCAAGCATCTGCCTCTAACCCTAGGAAGCTCTTTGCCACCTTCTCCTCCCTCCTGAATCCTCCCCCCTCCTCCCTCTCTGCGGATGACTTCGTCAACCATTTTGAAAAGAAGGTCGACGACATCCGATCCTCGTTTGCTAAGTCAAACGACACCGCTGGTCCTGCTCACATTGCCCTACCCTATGCTTTGACCTCTTTCTCCCCTCTCTCTCCAGATGAAATCTTGCATCTTGTGACGGCCGGCCGCCCAACAACCTGCCCACTTGACCCTATCCCCTCCTCTCTTCTCCAGACCATTTCCGGAGACCTTCTCCCTTACCTCACCTCGCTCATCAACTCATCCTTGACCGCTGGCTACGTCCCTTCCGTCTTCAAGAGAGCGAGAGTTGCACCCCTTCTCAAAAAAACCTACACTCGATCCCTCCGATGTCAACAACTACAGACCAGTATCCCTTCTTTCTTTTCTCTCCAAAACTCTTGAACGTGCCGTCCTTGGCCAGCTCTCCTGCTATCTCTCCCAGAATGACCTTCTCGAATCAAATCAGTCAGGTTTCAAGGCTGGTCATTCAACTGAGACTGCTCTTCTCTGTGTCACGGAGGCTCTCCGCACTGCTAAAGCTAACTCTCTCTCCTCTACTCTCATCCTTCTAGACCTATCTGCTGCCTTTGATACTGTGAACCATCAGATCCTCCTCTCCACCCTCTCCGAGTTGGGTATCACCGGCGCGGCTCACTCTTGGATTGCGTCCACCTGACAGGTCGCTCCTACCAGCTGGCGTGGCGAGAATCCGTCTCCGCACCACGTGCTCTCACCACTGGTGTCCCCCAGGGCTCAGTTCTAGGCCCTCTCCTATTCTCGCTATACACCAAGTCACTTGGCTCTGTCATATCCTCACATGGTCTCTCCTATCATTGCTACGCAGATGACACACAATTAATCTTCTCCTTTCCCCCTTCTGATAACCAGGTGGCGAATCGCATCTCTGCATGTCTGGAAGACATATCAGTGTGGATGACGGATCACCACCTCAAGCTGAACCTCGGCAAGATGGAGCTGCTCTTCCTCCCGGGGAAGGACTGCCCTTTCCATGAGCTCGCCATCACGGTGTACAACTCCATTGTGTCCTCCTCCCAGAGTGCTAAGAGCCTCGGCGTGACCCTGGACAACACCCTGTCGTTCTCCGCTAAAATCAAGGCGGTGACCCGATCCTGTAGGTTCATGCTATACAACATTCGAAGAGTACGACCCTGCCTCACACAGGAAGCGGCGCAGGTCCTAATCCAGGCACTTGTCATCTCCCGTCTGGATTACTGCAACTCCCTGTTGGCTGGGCTCGCTGCCTGTGCCATTAAACCCCTACAACTCATCCAGAACGCCGCAGCCCGTCTGATGTTCAACCTTCCCAAGTTCTCTCACGTCACCCCACTCCTCCGCTCTCTCCACTGGCTTCCAGTTGAAGCTCGCATCTGCTACAAGACCATGGTGATTGCCTACGGAGCTGTGAGGGGAACGGCACCTCCGTACCTTCAGGCTCTGATCAGGCCCTACACCCAAACAAGGGCACTGCGTTCATCCACCTCTGGCCTGCTGGCCCCCCTTCCTCTGCGGAAGCACAGTTCCCGCTCAGCCCAGTCAAAACTGTTCGCTGCTCTGGCACCCCAATGGTGGAACAAGCTCCCTCACGACGCCAGGACAGCGGAGTCAATCACCACCTTCTGGAGACACCTGAAACCCCACCTCTTTAAGGAATACCTGGGATAGGATATAGTAATCCTTCTAACCCCCCCCCCAAAAAAAAAATATATAGATGTACTATTGTAAAGTGGTTGTTCCACTGGATATCTTAAGGTGAATGCACCAATTTGTAAGTCGCTCTGGATAAGAGCGTCTGCTAAATGACGTAAATGTAAATGTAAACAAGTTGTGATGGACTACTTTCTGGACGACAATCGTGCTCTGACTCTCTCTGACTCTGAAAAGTAATCAGACAATGAGGAAATCATTTTCATTGAAACAGACATTGTAGAGTTCTCTGATGACAGTGATAGGGGGGAAGAAACGGCTATCAACAGAGTTGTTGTCACAGAAGAAGTTGACCGAGTTTGGAAATTGTTGGAACGCCCGGTGGAAGAAGAGAAATTATTGCAAATGCGGAGAGTTGAAGAAAAAAAAAAAGAGAACACAGAAGGCTGTTGTATAAAACACCTGTCTCCGGATTACATCTTCAAACTAAGGGCAACCGTGGCAACCATGACAGACAGGGAGAAGCATTCATTCATAAGAGGGGTACGCTGTATGTGCGGATTTGTGTGCATGTGAGGAATCGTTGAATCATTTTGTGCATGTATTGAATGAGTATATTTATTTGTGTGTTGGATGGAGGGATAGCTAGCATTTTTTAGATATTATAAGTTTCTAATTTCGTCACAAAGTTGTTTTCATTGCAAGTTTAAAGCGTGCTGTTAGCTGACTGGCTTGCTAGCTAATGTACGTACGCGTATGATCTGTATAGTAATATTACTAGTATCTCAGAAACCATTTGCATTGTTAGTTATAGCCTTATGTTAGCTAGCTTGCTAACATTGAACCTAGTTGGTTAGGTTTAGCTACATGCAGATTAATGCATGGTGGCTAGCTATGACAATCAGTTTGTATTGCTAGTAATATTGGTTGGAATTATGGTTAATTGTTTAGCTCATTCTGTAAAGCCTCACATGTGAATTCTTAAAGATGGGTGGGGCTAAGGTGGGTGGGGCTAAGACTTAAGAGGATGTGAACGATGCTGAATGGCTCTAGACAAAGAAGAGCTCTCCAATAGGAGTACCAAAACATTCAAGGGCCATTTCCTCAAAAATGGTGACTTTACAAGTTTATCAACTTTCAATGCAGTTACTTTCCATTGTTCCTCAACTGTAGTGTATGATATACAATTTTCTAGCTCTGAGTCTCTACTTTTATCCAAAGTTAAAAAACACAATTTCAAATGAATGCTACATAAGACCGAATCGAGGTGGTGGGTCACAATTAGTACCAATCAGTACATTTGAATTTAACCATAATATGTGTTGTAATATTTGTTCTGTAATTTTTCTGGAGGATGAAACTGCAACCAGCTTTATATGGATTGTTTTAGAAATTGCAATATTTTGAAAAAGGTTCAATTTTCAATGAACTGTTAGTGAGCGGTTGTAATCTGGTGTCACACGGTGACTAGGGGCTGTTCTAGGTTATATATTTCTATGTTGGTGCTCTTAGTATGGTTCCCAATTAGAGGCAGCGGATGTTCGTTGTCTCTAATTGGGGATCATACTTAAGGGTTCCCTGTTCCCACCTGCTTTGTGGGATATTGTTTTGTGTTAGTTTGTTGAGAACTACGATTTCACGTTCGTTGTATGTTTGTTGTTTTCTTAGTTTGAATTTTAATAAAAGATGTGGAACTCAACTCACGCTGCGCCTTGGTCCGCTCATTTCGACGAGCGTGACATCTGGATAAATGGAAAAAGGCCATTTTTAAACAAGGGGTGAAACATTCTTACTAATCTACTGGAGAACTGGTTTGGGTTTAAGTATCACATTTGAATGACTGATGCTTTTAGTGAGAGGTTTAATACTTTTATATTTAATAATTTTAGCCCCCCGAACTCATATTCATTATATAAATAAGCACATTTAATTTTGTCTGGCTTGCCGTTCAAAATAAAGTGGAATATATTTTTCTCAAAGAATTGAAATACATAAATATGTAAACTGGGATATGACTAAATAATTAATCAGGGTGACTCCTTCACAAATAGACAGGTATTGTCCTTTCCATTTTATCTATTTTTGCTAACTTTCTATTGACATTTGTTGTAGTAGGTTCCGTAATATGGATATGAATTCGGATATGAATACCGAGTATGTCCACTTTACTAACAGATCATTGTATTGGTAAACTACATGGTAATGTCAAAGTAATATTTTATAGTGATCCAATACGTAACACTAATCATAATTTTGTTTTAATCCAGAGAGGTTAGAAAAAGTATCTAGATCCTCTATGAGGCTGTGGAGGGATCCATATTCTGTACAATGAATATTATATATATATATATATATATATATATATATATATATATATATATATATATATATATATCTGCTCAAAAAATAAAGGGAACACTTAAACAACACAATGTAACTCCAAGTCAATCACACTTCTGTGAAATCAAACTGTCCACTTAGGAAGCAACACTGATTGACAATAAATTTCACATGCTGTTGTGCAAATGGAATAGACAACAGGTGGAAATTATAGGCAATAAGCAAGACACCCCCAATAAAGGAGTGGTTCTGCCTGTGGAGACCACAGACCACTTCTCAGTTCCTATGCTTCCTGGCTGATGTTTTGGTCACTTTTGAATGCTGGCGGTGCTTTCACTCTAGTGGTAGCATGAGACGGAGTCTACAACCCACACAAGTGGCTCAGGTAGTGCAGCTCATCCAGGATGGCACATCAATGCGAGCTGTGGCAAGAAGGTTTGCTGTGTCTGTTAGCGTAGTGTCCAGAGCATGGAGGTGCTACCAGGAGACAGGCCAGTACATCAGGAGACGTGGAGGAGGCCAACAACCCAGCAGCAGGACCGCTACCTCCGCCTTTGTGCAAGGAGGAGCAGGAGGAGCACTGCCAGAGCCCTGCAAAATGACCTCCAGCAGGCCACAAATGTGCATGTGTCTGCTCAAACGGTCAGAAACAGACTCCATGAGGGTGGTATGAGGGCCCAACATCCACAGGTGGGGGTTGTGCTTACAGCCCAACACCGTGCAGGGCGTTTGGCATTTGCCAGAGAACACCAAGATTGGCAAATTCTCCACTGGCGCCCTGTGCTCTTCACAGATGAAAGCAGGTTCACACTGAGCACGTGACAGACGTGACAGAGTCTGGAGACGCCGTGGAGAACGTTCTGCTGCCTGCAACATCCTCCAGCATGACCGGTTTGGCGGTGGGTCAGTCATGGTGTGGGGTGGCATTTCTTTGGGGGGCCGCACAGCCCTCCATGTGCTCGCCAGAGGTAGCCTGACTGCCATTACGTACCGAGATGAGATCCTCAGACCCCTTGTGAGACCATATGCTGGTGCGGTTGGCCCTGGGTTCCTCCTAATGCAAGACAATGCTAGACCTCATGTGGCTGGAGTGTGTCAGCAGTTCCTGCAAGAGGAAGGCATTGATGCTATGGACTGGCCCGCCCGTCCCCAGACCTGAATCCAATTGAGCACATCTGGGACATCATGTCTCGCTCCATCCACCAACGCCACGTTGCACCACAGACTGTCCAGGAGTTGGCGGATGCTTTAGTCCAGGTCTGGGAGGAGATCCCTCAGGAGACCATCCGCCACCTCATCAGGAGCATGCCCAGGCATTGTAGGGAGGTCATACAGGCACGTGGAGGCCACACACACTACTGAGCCTCATTTTGACTTGTTTTAAGGACATTACATCTAAGTTGGATCAGCCTGTAGTGTGGTTTTCCACTTTAATTTTGAGTGTGACTCCAAATCCAGACCTCCATGGGTTGATAAATTGGATTTCCATTGATTATTTTTCTGTGATTTTGTTGTCAGCACATTCAACTATGTAAAGAAAAAAGTATTTAATAAGATTATTTCTTTCATTCAGATCTAGGATGTGTTGTTTAAGTGTTCCCTTTATTTTTTTGAGCAGTGTATATATATATATATATATATATATATATATATATATGATATATATATATATGTACAGTTGAATTCGGAAGTTTACATACACTTAGGTTGGAGTCATTAAAACTAGTTTCTCAACCACTCCACTAATTTCTTGTTAACAAACTATAGTTTTGGCAAGTTGATTAGGACATCTACTTTGTGCATGACACAAGTCATTTTTCAAACAATTGTTTACAGACATATTATTTCACTTATAATTCACTGTATCACAATTCCAGTGGGTCAGAAGTTCACATACACTAAGTTGACTGTGCCTTTAAACAGCTTGGAAAATTCCAGAAAAGGATGTCATGGCTTTAGAAGCTTGTGATTGGCTAATTGACATCATTTGAGTCAGTTGGAGGTGTACCTGTGGATGTATTTCAAGGCCCACCTTCAAACTCAGTGCCTCTTTGCTTGACATCATGGGAAAATCAAAAGAAATCAGCCAAGACCTCAGAAAAAAAACTGTAGACCTCCACAAGTCTGGTTCATCCTTGGGAGCAATTTCCAAATGCCTGAAGGTACCACGTTCATCTGTACAAACAATAGTACGCAAGTATAAACACCATGGGACCACGTAGCCGGCATACCGCTCCGGAAGGATACGCGTTCTGTTTCCTAGAGATGAACATACTTTGGTGCGAAAAGTGCAAATCAATCCCAGAAGAACAGCGAAGGACCTTGTGAAGATGCTGGAGAAAACTGGTACAAAAGTAACTATATCCACAGTAAAACGAGTCCTATATCGACATAACCTGAAAGGGCGCTCAGCAAGGAAGAAGCCACTGCTCCAAAACTGCCATAAAAAAAGCCAGACTACGGTTTGCAACTGCACATGGGGACAAAGATCGTACTTTTTGGAGAAATGTCCTCTGGTCTGATGAAACAGAAATATAACTGTTTGGCCATAATGACCATCGTTATGATTGGAGGAAAAAGGGGGAGGCTTGCAAGCCAAAGATCACCATCCCAACCATGAAGCACATGGGGGCAGCATCATGTTGTGGGGGTGCTTTGCTGCAAAAGGGACTGGTGCACTTCACAAAATAGATGGCATCATGAGGTAGGACAATTATGTGGATATATTGAAGCAACATCTCAAGACATCAGTCAGGAAGTTAATGCTCGGCTGCAAATGGGTCTTCCAAATGGCCAATGACCCCAAGCATACTTCCAAAGTTGTGGCAAAATGGCTTAAGGACAACAAAGTCAAGGTATTGGAGTGGCCATCACAAAGCCCTGACCTCAACCCTATAGAACATTTGTGGGCAGAACTGAAAAAGTGTGTGCGAGCAAGGAGTTCTACAAACCTGACTCAGTTACACCAGCTTTGTCAGGAGGAATGGGCCAAAATTCACCCAACTTATTGTGGGAAGCTTGTGGAAGGCTACCCGAAACGTTTGACCCAAGTTAAGCAATTTAAAGGCAATGCTACCTAATACTAATTGAGTGTATGTAAACTTCTGACCCACTGGGAATGTGATGAAAGAAATAAAAGCTGAAATAAATCATTCTCTCTACTATTATTCTGACATTTCACGTTCTTAAAATAAAGTGGTGATCCTAACTGACCTAAGACAGGGAATTTTTACTAGGATTAAATGTCAGGAATTGTGTGAAAAACTGAGTTTAAATGTATTTGGCTAAGGTAAACTTCCGACTTCAACTGTATAATACATTTTTTTAAGCCAGATTTCTCATAGTGTTCTATTGTTTCCAGTTCTTGTCTTATATTATCTCCAATGTATCATCCATGTAAAAAAAAAAAACCTGTCTGATCAGGATGAAAAACATCCAACAATACCCTTTTTATTCCATGTTTAATACATTATGCTAGAATTTTTTTTCATCACAACATTTCGGGGGCCTCCATTTTTTATTTTTTTAGTTAGACTGGATCTGTACACTGTATTTACCACATGGGTTCTGTTTCAGTAATAGTGAAATCAGACCTTCTTGCTGAGTACCTGATAGATTACAATTTTTTTATAGGAGTGGATAAAACATGCTAATACTGGATCTTTGAGTAGATAAAAAAAAAAATTGTTTTTAATTGACAGTACCTCAACTGGTATACCATCCAGCCCTGGAGTTTTAAAACTTGATAATCAGCAATAAATTCCTCCTCTGCAATTTGACCCTCACACAAGTCTTTCTGTACAGCTGTTAATTTTACATTTTACATTTACATTTTAGTCATTTTAGTAGACGCTCTTATCCAGAGCGACTTACAGTAGTGAATGCATACATTTCATACAACTGATACATTTTTTTTTTCTGTGCTGGCCCCCCGTGGGAATCGAACCCACAACCCTGGTGTTGCAAACACCATGCTCTACCAACTGAGCTACAGGGAATTTTACACAATTATTAGGGGGGGGGGGGACTCCCTTACAGTTTTATTAACTTCAGTTAGTGGAAATGGAGGAGACTGAAAAGAGAGCATGTGCTTAATGTATTTTGCTTCCTCTTTCAAATGATCACGGATGACTCCATCATTTGCTGCCACCCTTCAAGCGCCCAGACAAAACCGCTATTGGCCTACGAGAGGAGCATCCTCTTTTGGAATAAGCCACATAACAAAAGATAACAAAAACAAATGGAAAAATACTAATAATTAATAATATGTAATTATATCAAGAGTGATAATAATAATCATACTAATAATAGCCAAATAAAATGATAATAATAAATACCACCAATCGTCTAACAGTACTGTATATTCTACCAACAAATACCTTTATCCATATGACTGACCCTGCAATATTAACACTACGACATGCTGAGTAGCTCTCAGTCTGCAATATGATGGAATCATATTAAATATTATCTACACATCTCCTCTCCTCTCCACTTTACTGTGAAGCAAGTCGTCTTGTCTTCAGGCTGGTTTATAAATGAATCATGCATTCTCTTCTCTCCTCTCCTTTATGTGACTGGTGCAGAGAGCATCTTTATCCCTCTGATATCCACACACACACACACACGCACACACACACACCACACACCAAACACACACACACAGGAACGTGCAGGAAGTTCCATGCTTGGATATTAGTAAACAGAAGCTAGTGGGATGGAGCTCCTCCCATCATTACATCATCTGTTCCATCATTACATCATCTGTTCCATCGTTACATCATCTGTTCCATCATTACCTCATCTGTCCCATCATTACCTCACCTGTCCCATCATTACATCATCTGTCCCATCATTACATAATCTGTCCCATCATTACATCACCTGTCCCATCATTACATCATCTTTCCCATCATTACAGCATCTGTTCCATCATTACATCATCTGTTCCATCATTACGTCATCTGTTCCATCATTACATCATCTGTCCCATCATTACGTCATCTGTCCCATCATTACATCATCTGTTCCATCATTACATCATCTGTTCCATCATTACATCATCTGTTCCATCATTACACCATCTGTCCCATCATTACATCATCTGTCCCATCATTACATCATCTGTCCCATCATTACATCATCTGTTCCATCATTACCTCATCTGTCCCATCATTACATCACCTGTTCCATCATTACATCATCTGTTCCATCATTACATCACCTGTCCTATCATTACATCACCTGTCCTATCATTACAGCATCTGTCCCATCATTACATCATCTGTTCCATCATCACATCATCTGTCCCATCATTCCATCACCTGTCCCATCATTCCATCACCTGTCCCATCATTACATCATCTGTTCCAGAGGCTTCCCTCTGGCCGGCGCTTCACAACCCCCATGGCCAAGAATAACATGTGTTCAAACACTAATCCTGTCCCTTGTGCTGTCGGACTACCAAATGCAACGTAAATTGAATCTGTATGTACAGGTATATATTTTTTTTTAACAGTGCAGTTGGGGCAGAAGTCAGTTCTGAGTCAATGTATCAATGTCCTCTATTTCCTGGATGGGCAAAAATATTGTAACGTATTGTACAGTATTGTATTGTATTATAGTGTATTGTATTATAGTGTATTGTATTATAGTGTATTGTACAGTATTGCATTGTATTGTATTATAGTGTATTGCACAGTATTGTATTGTATTGTATTATAGTGTATTGTACAGTATTGTATTGTATTGTATTATAGTGTATTGTACAGTATTGTATTGTATTATAGTGTATTGCACAGTATTGTATTGTATTGTATTATACTGTATTGTACAGTATTGTATTGTATTGTATTATAGTGTATTGTACAGTATTGCATTGTACAGGATTGTATTGTATTGCATTGCACTGTACAGTATTGTATTATACAGTATTGTATTGTATTGTATTGTACAGTATTATATTGTATTGTATTGTAGTGCAAAGTATTGTATTGTATTCTACAGTATTGTATTGTATTCCATAGTATTTTATTGTACAGTATTGCACAGTATTGCATTGTACAGTATTTTATTGCATTGTACAGTGTTGTATTGTATTGTATTGCATAGTAATGTATTGTACTGTATTTTATTGAACAGTATTGCACAGTATTGTATTCTACAGTATTGTATTGTACTGTATTGTATTGTATTGTGTTTTACAGTATTGTATAGTATTTCTTTTAATTTTTATTAACCCATCCACCTACTACATATACATACATTTTAAATACACATTTTGTATAAACGGTACTTTTATCTACAGCGATCACAACTCAGTAATACACAACCAAACGTCAACTCTTTTAATCCCACCCCTCAGCCACTCTCCGCCCATCCCACCTATCACCATAGACCACCCTCTCCGCCCATCCCACCTATCACCATAGACCACCCTCTCAGCCCATCCCACCTATCACCATAGACCACCCTCTCAGCCCATCCCACCTATCACCATAGACCACCCTCTCAGCCCATCCCACCTATCACCATAGACGACCCTCTCAGCCCATCCCACCTATCACCATAGACCACCCTCTCAGCCCATCCCACCTATCACCATAGACCACCCTCTCAGCCCATCCCACCTATCACCATAGACCACCCTCTCAGCCCATCCCACCTATCACCATAGACCACCCTCTCAGCCCATCCCACCTATCACCATAGACCACCCTCTCAGCCCATCCCACCTATCACCATAGACGACCCTCTCAGCCCATCCCACCTATCACCATAGACCACCCTCTCAGCCCATCCCACCTATCACCATAGACCACCCTCTCAGCCCATCCCACCTATCACCATAGACCACCCTCTCAGCCCATCCCACCTATCACCATAGACCACCCTCTCAGCCCATCCCACCTATCACCATAGACCACCCTCTCAGCCCATCCCACCTATCACCATAGACCACCCTCTCAGCCCATCCCACCTATCACCATAGACCACCCTCTCAGCCCATCCCACCTATCACCATAGACCACCCTCTCAGCCCATCCCACCTATCACCATAGACCACCCTCTCAGCCCATCCCACCTATCACCATAGACCACCCTCTCAGCCCATCCCACCTATCACCATAGACCACCCTCTCAGCCCATCCCACCTATCACCATAGACCACCCTCTCAGCCCATCCCACCTATCACCATAGACGACCCTCTCAGCCCATCCCACCTATCACCATAGACCACCCTCTCAGCCCATCCCACCTATCACCATAGACCACCCTCTCAGCCCATCCCACCTATCACCATAGACCACCCTCTCAGCCCATCCCACCTATCACCATAGACCACCCTCGTTTGGTTTCCATGTGGCGTATATTTTTCAATTGTGCTGTGATGTTTTGCATGATTTAAAAAAAAAAAAACATTTCTAATCCTATAGTATTGTGAGCTAAAGATGAAAACCCCTTTCCTACGAGTATTATTATATTATTGATTGATCGACTTTCCAAATCACCCAACACTGCTATTTGTAAGGTTAATTTTAAGTGAATGTTGTGATTTTTTAACCATTCACAAACTTGTGACAGGAAATAAGCTACATAAGAGCAATACCAGAATAAATGATCTATTGATTCCGTCTCTTCGCAGCAAAATCTACAGAGCTGAGATTGTTGTATGCCCAAATATATAGCATTCTGTTAATGGCAATACTTTTGTATAATCATTTAAATTGAAAAACTCTAAGTGTTGAATCAAATTATTATATATTTTTTTTGTACCAGTTCATAAACCATGTGCCATAGAATTGGTACATCAAAAATCTCTTCCCATTAATTTTCCAACCTGTATGGCGCAGCTGTCACCATTTTGTCCTAAATGAAACTGGTATGTTTTTCTATTTAATCCAAACCTTTTCAGACAGTTTGTATCTTTAATATGTGGCAGACTAACAAGTTCCCTGCCCTCTTCCACTTGCCTCCTCCATTTTTACAGTCATTTTTACAGTACAGTGTTTTTACAGCTGCAATCGGTTCGTTGTACATTTGGATTGAGCAGACTTTCCCATCTTCATTGAGAAAGTACTCCTTCCCTTTTTCCAGTTTTTATTTTTACTTTACAGCTTTATTCTAAAATGGATTAAATAAAAAAAAATGGCTCATCAATCAATCTACACACAATACCGCATAATGACAAAACGAAAACAGGTTTTTAAACATTTTTGCAAATGTATTACAAATAAAAAACTGAAATACCTTATTTACATTAGTATTCAGACCCTTTGCTATGATACTCAAAATTCATCTCAGGTGCATCCTGTTTCCATTGATCATCCTTGAGATGTTTCTACAACTTGATTGGAGTCCACCTGTGGTAAATTCAATTGATTGGACATGATTTGGAAAGGCACACACCTGTCTATATAAGGTCCCACAGTTGCCAGTACATGTCAGAGCAAAAACCAAGCCATGAGGTCGAAGGAATTGTCCGTAGTGCTCTGAGACAGGATTGTGTCGAGGCACAGATCTGGGGAAGGGTACCAAAACATTTCTGCAGCATTGAAGTTTCCCCAAGAACACAGTGGCCTCCATCATTCACAAATGGAAGAAGTTTGGAACCACCAAGACTCTTCCTAGAGCTGGCCGCCCGGCCAAACTGAGCAGTCAGGGGAGAAGAGCCTTGGTCAGGGAGGTGACCAAGAACCCGATGGTCACTGTGATAGAGCTCCAGAGTTCCTCTCTGGAGATGGGAGAACCTTCCAGAAGGACAACCATCTATGCAGCACTCCACCAATCAGGCCTTTATGGTAGAGTGGCCAGATGGAAGCCACTCCTCAGTAAAAGGCACATGACAGCCCGCTTGGAGTTTGTCAAAAGACACCTAAAGACTCTCAGACCATGAGAAACAAGATACTCTGGTCTGATGAAACTAAGATTGAACTCTTTGCCCTGAATGCCAAGCGTCACGTCTGGAGGAAACCTGGCACCGCTCATCACCTGGCCAATAGCATCCCTACGGTGAAGCATGGTGGTGGTGGCATCATGCTGTGGGGATGTTTTTCAGCAGCAGGGACTGGGAGACTAGTCAGGATTGGAGGAAAGATGAACGGTGCAAAGTACAGAGAGATCCTTGAAAACCTGCTCCAGAGCTCTCAGGACCTCAGAGTGGAGTGAAGGTTCACCTTCCAACAGGACAACGACCCTAAGCACACAGCCAAGACAACGCAGGAGTGGCTTCGGGACAAGTCTCAGAATGTCCTTGAGGGGCCCAGCCGGAGCCCGGACTTGAACCCATACGAACATCTCTGGAGAGACCTGAAAATAGCTGTGCAGCGATGCTCCCCATCCAACCTGACAGAGCTTGAGAGGATCTGCAGAGAAGAATGGGAGAAACTCCCCAAATACAGGTGTGCCAAGCTTGTAGGGTCATACCCAAGAAGACTCGAGGCTGTAATCACTGTCAAAAGTGCTTCAACAAAGTACTGAGTAAAGGGTCTGAATACTTATTTAAATGTGATATTTCAGTTTTTTTTATTTTATAAATTTGGAAAAATGTCTAAAAACCTGTTTTTGCTTTGACACTATGGGGCATTGTGTGTAGATTGATGGGGGAGGGGAAATAATTTATTCAAATTTAGAATACGGCTGTAATGTGGAAAAAGTCAAGGGGTCTGAATACTTTCTGAATGCTCTGTACATTTTCGACAGCCACATATGTCACATAACTCCACCATTTCTATTCATAATATCATTAATAAATATATTTTTCCATAAAGATTTTTTTTAATTTTTAAATCAATCAGTATATTTGAGTTTAACCATAATATTTGTTTTAATATTTTCTGGAGGATTAAATTGAAATGTTATTGCATTGTCTCGTACAGAACTTCCACTATTACATCATCTGTATTGTTGGAGCTCACCTTTCTCTTCACATACTGAAAAGCAGAACACTTTTTGAAGGAGAATGCATTCTTCTCTCCTCCTCCTCGTCCTTCTCCTCCTCGTCCTCCTCCTCCTCTTACTTCTTCTTCTCCTCCTCCTTTTCCTCCTTTTCCTCCTCCTCCTCCTCCTCCTCCTCCGTTCAGCAGCTTCATGTTGGCCAGTGGTAGAACACTAGCCTCGGTAGAGCCCAGCGTGACGGATTGACAGGCTGAGAGAGAGAGAGAGAGAGAGAGAGAGAGGGGAAGAGTAATAAGGGATGAGTGAGAGGAGTCTGAGAGAAACAGGGGGATACAGAGATAAAGAGAACAAAACAAATAGATAGTTATAGGGAGAGGGGAAAAGAGAGAGTGGTAAGGAGAGAGAGAGAGAGAGAGAGAGAGAGAGAGAGAGGAGGGAGAATAGAGAGAGGGGGGAAGGAGGAGAGAGAAAGAGAGAGGGGGAGAGGGATAATAGAGAGAGAGAGAGAGAGAGAGAGATAGCAGACTAGCCTTCTGTAGACCCTGTCCCTGTTTGAGACAGGAGTGGAGTGTTCCTTGCTGATGCGACTGCAGAGACAGCGTGATTGAGACAAAGATTGGATTGCTCATTGCGTGTGAGTGTGTGTCCATGCTCATGTTTCTGTCTTTGTTTACCTACCGGTACGAGCATGTATGTTCTTGTCTGTGTGTGTGTGTGTGTGTGTGTGTGTGTGTGTGTGTGTGTGTGTGTGTGTGTGTGTGTGTGTGTGTGTGTGTGTGTGTGTGTGTGTGTGTGTGTGTGTGTGTGTGTGTGTGTGTGTGTGTTTGTGTTTCTGTCTTACCTCTTGCTATCCTTGTCCCAGATCTGCTGTTATGGTCCCTGATCAGCTGGTCCCAGAACTGCTGTTATGGTCCCTGTGCCACTGCTGGTCCCAGATCTGCTGTTATGGTCCCTGATCTGCTGGTCCCAGATCTGCTGTTATGGTCCCTGATCAGCTGGTCCCAGAACTGCTGTTATGGTCCCTGTGCATCTGCTGGTCCCAGATCTGCTGTTATGGTCCCTGATCAGCTGGTCCCAGAACTGCTGTTATGGTCCCTGTGCCACTGCTGGTCCCAGATCTGCTGTTATGGTCCCTGATCTGCTGGTCCCAGATCTGCTGTTATGGTCCCTGATCAGCTGGTCCCAGAACTGCTGTTATGGTCCCTGTGCATCTGCTGGTCCCAGATCTGCTGTTATGGTCCCTGTTCATCTGCTCTGCTAGCTGTGGTTTTGTTGCTTTGTTGTTTCTGTTGCAGGCTGAGCTCTGTAGGGTTGCAAGAGACAGAGAGAGAGAGAGAGAGAGAGAGAGAGAGAGAGAGAGAGAGAGAGAGAGAGTGAGAGAGAGAGAGAGAGAGAGAGAGAGAGTGAGAGAGCGAGAGAGAGAGAGAGAGAGAGAGAGAGAGAGAGAGAGAGAGAGAGTGTGCTGTGCTGTTGACGCTGGGTCCATCCGTACACACTCCAGCTGCAGACAGAGAGCAGCGCGAGGCGAGAGCTACTTTATCAATGAAAGCTCTACAGTGAACAACATGCTCCTTCCCTCTCTCCATCTCTCCTTCTCTCTCTCCTTCATTCCCTCCCTCTCTCTCCTCACTCCTCCCTCATCACCCCTCCCCTCTCTCATTTTTATGCTGCAGTTGATGCTCTGTCCCTCCTCCCACTCTGCTTCTCTCTCTCTCCTCTCTCTCGCTCCCCCCCTCTCCCCGCTCTTCTCTCTCCCCCTCTATCCCTGCTCTCCTCTCGCTCCCCCCTCTCTTCTTTCTCCCCGCTCTTCTCTCTCCCCCTCTATCCCTGCTCTCCTCTCGCTCCCCCCTCTCTTCTTTCTCCCCGCTCTTCTCTCTCCCCCTCAATCCCTGCTCTCCTCTCTCTCCCCCTCTCTCCTCTTCCTCCCCGCTCTTCTCTCTCCTCCTCTATCCCTGCTCTCCTCTCTCTCCCCCTCTCTCCCTCTCCCTCCCGCTCTCGCCCTCTCTCTCGCTCTGAAAGAGGAGTGAAGGGTGACAGCAACACAGGGTGACGTTGATGTCTTATAGTCAGCATGGTCACGCTGGTCAACCCTCATTGTTCATTCCCACTCATTCACATATCTTCTTCTAGTGAATTATGATGAATCTGTAAACCTCTCATCTCTCTGTTTACTCTGCTACACTAACCATTAGCTGTGTGTGTGTGTGTGTGTGTGTGTGTGTGTGTGTGTGTGTGTGTGTGTGTGTGTGTGTGTGTGTGTGTGTGTGTGTGTGTGTGTGTGCGTGTGTGTGTGTGTGTGTGTGTGCGTGTGTGTGCGTGTGTGTGTGTGCGCGTGCGTGTGTGTGTGTGCGTGACAGAGCTCATTTCTCAAAGAGATACCCAGGGGATATAAACCATCATTCAGTCTCTCTGGATAGCTAGTGTCAGTCCCAAATGGCACCCTATTTCCTTTATAGTGCACTACTTTTGACCAGAGGGCTCATAGGGAATAGGGTGCCATTTGGGAAGCAAACCCTAACACTGTCTCAAAATCAGTTGGAATTTAATAACAGTAAGACATTCTCTGTAAAATATGCATTTCTCAAGAAACCATCTTCTGCGTACGCCACAGGCTGTTTTTATAAAACTTTAGACGAAATCTCTCCTCTTATGGATTCAGATCTGTCCGAGGGACAGCATTTCCTTTTTACGAAAAGTTTTTAAAAAAGTAAGAAAAGTGACAGTCGCTAAATGATGTCAACACACTTTAAGCATAATGCACTTCCCAAAAAGCCTCTACAAATGGTAAGACAGTGCATTAGTGTCAAATCAAATGTTATTTGTCACATGTTTTTCGTAAACAACGAGTGTAGACTAACAGTGAAACATTTACTTGAAGAAATACACAATGAGTCAATAATAACATGGCTATATACACAGGGTACCAGTACTGAGTCAATGATAACTTGGCTATATACACAGGGTACCAGTACTGAGTCAATGATAACTTGGTTATATACACAGGGTACCAGTACTGAGTCAATGATAACTTGGCTATATACACAGAGTACCAGTACTGAGTCAATGATAACATGGCTATATACACAGAGTACCAGTACTGAGTCAATGATAACATGGCTATATACACAGGGTACCAGTACTGAGTCAATGATAACTTGGCTATATACACAGGGTACCAGTACTGAGTCAATGATAACTTGGCTATATACACAGGGTACCAGTACTGAGTCAATGATAACTTGGCTATATACACAGGGTACCAGTACTGAGTCAATGATAACATGGATATATACACAGGGTACCAGTACTGAGTCAATGATAACTCGGCTATATACGCGGGGTACCAGTACTGAGTCAACGATAACTTGGTTATATACACAGGGTACCAGTACTGAGTCAATGATAACATGGCTATATACACAGGGTACCAGTACTGAGTCAACGATAACTTGGTTATATACACAGGGTACCAGTACTGAGTCAATGAAAACTTGGCTATGTACACAGGGTACCAGTACAGAGTCAATGTATAGGGGTACGTGGTAATTGAGGTAGATATGTACATTGTCACGATACCAGCATTTTGACATCTATACTGATACCAAGTTTAGTATCACAATACTCGATAACATCACGATACTCGATAGCAAAACGATACCATGGCAAAAATAAAGCCATATTAGCCTCAGTCCCAGAATGACACTTGATCCAGACAGATAAACCCAGCCACTCAATCGTTGGGCATCTTTTGAGTTCAATAGCGTTACATTCCCCCCCCCAAAAAAAATTAAATCAACATTTTGCAGTGACTACCATCTATGAATTAATGAATCAATTCTACATTATAAATTTGACTTTCTTTTCTTACATTTTTTGGTTTTTTGTTTTACTTATCTAACTACATAATGATAATACTTCATTTGAATGGTAAATCTTTATTGATAAACTGGGTAAATCAAGATGTAGTCTAGGGCTATCCGCAATACCAGCGAATACATATTATTCAATAGGAGCGTGTGAATGCATTGAGTTACTGAGCTGGTTTTGGCTGATTTTCATGGGGCTACAGATGACAATCAATCCGTTTCCCCATCCGTTAGGGACTTATTGTATTGTACTGATCATCATTTCCATAGAAGAAAGTTTCTTATGTAAACATTAGATGACTTCTAGTTTCATCAGTAATGACATCATTCACGAGGCAGTCACTTCGATAAACCGAATGAGTGAATGAATACAGTTTTTAGTAGCAATCAGCTTTGAAATCAGCATATTTTGCATTATGATTTACATATTATCACAAACAAAGAAACAGGGTTTTGAATTTAGATGTCAGCTAACAAGGAACGTTGGCCTACAAAAGATGGAAGCTAACGGTATCGTCTTCCATTGTAAAGTGTTCTAGCCTGTAGTGACATTGGAATTAACAGTTTAACATTTCTTCATGCCGTGTTGCATTATTCAAGTGTGTTAATAACTTCTGTGCATCATGAATGGGTAGCTAACATGATGCAGCCCAGACTCCCAGTACAGGCTAGCAGTGAGTTAGTGGAGCTAACATGATGCAGCCCAGACTCCCAGTACAGGCTGGCAGTGAGTTAGTAGAGCTAACATGATGCAGCCCAGACTCCCAGTACAGGCTAGCAGTGAGTTAGTGGAGCTAACATGATGCAGCCCAGACTCCCAGGCTAGCAGTGAGTTAGTGGAGCTAACATGATGCAGCCCAGACTCCCAGTACAGGCTAGCAGTGAGTTAGTGGAGCTAACATGATGCAGCCCAGACTCCCAGTACAGGCTAGCAGTGAGTTAGCGGAGCTAACATGATGCAGCCCAGACTCCCAGGCTTGCAGTGAGTTAGTGGAGCTAACATGATGCAGCCCAGACTCCCAGGCTAACAGTGAGTTAGTAGAGCTAACATGATGCAGCCCAGACTCCCAGGCTAACAGTGAGTTAGTGGAGCTAACATGATGCAGCCCAGACTCCCAGGCTAGCAGTGAGTTAGTGGAGCTAACATGATGCAGCACAGACTCCCAGGCTAGCAGTGAGTTAGTGGAGCTAACATGATGCAGCCCAGACTCCCAGTACAGGCTAGCAGTGAGTTAGTAGAGCAAACATGATGCAGCACAGACTCCCAGGCTAGCAGTGAGTTAGTGGAGCTAACATAATGCAGCCCAGACTCCCAGTACAGGCTTGCAGTGAGTTAGTAGAGCTAACATGATGCAGCCCAGACTCCCAGGCTAGCAGTGAGTTAGTGGAGCTAACATGATGCAGCACAGACTCCCAGGCTAGCAGTGAATTAGTGGAGCTAACATGATGCAGCCCAGACTCCCAGGCTAGCAGTGAGTTAGTGGAGCTAACATGATGCAGCCCAGACTCCCAGTACAGGCTTGCAGTGAGTTAGTGGAGCTAACATGATGCAGCCCAGACTCCCAGTACAGGCTTTCAGTGAGTTAGTGTAGCTAACATGGTGCAGCCCAGACTCCCAGTACAGTCTTGCAGTGAGTTAGTAGAGCTAACATGATGCAAACCAGACTCCCAGGCTAGCAGTGAGTTATTGGAGCTAACATGATGCAGCCCAGACTCCCAGTACAGGCTAGCAGTGAGTTAGTGGAGCTAACATGATGCAGCCCAGACTCCCAGTACAGGCTAGCAGTAAGTTATTGGAGCTAACATGATGCAGCCCAGACTCCCAGTGCAGGCTAGCAGTGAGTTAGTAGTGCTAACATGATGCAGCCCAGACTCCCAGGCTAGCAGTGAGTTAGTGGAGCTAACATGATGCAGCCCAGACTCCCAGGCTAGCAGTGAGTTAGTGGAGCTAACATGATGCAGCCCAGACTCCCAGTACAGGCTAGCAGTGAGTTAGTGGAGCTAACATGATGCAGCCCAGACTCCCAGGCTAGCAGTGAGTTAGTGGAGCTAACATGATGCAGCCCAGACTCCCAGGCTAGCAGTGAGTTAGTAGAGCTAACATGATGCAGCCCAGACTCCCAGTACAGGCTAGCAGTGAGTTAGTGGAGCTAACATGATGCAGCCCAGACTCCCAGTGCAGGCTAGCAGTGAGTTAGTGGAGCTAACATGATGCAGCCCAGACTCCCAGTGCAGGCTAGCAGTGAGTTAGTGGAGCTAACATGATGCAGCCCAGACTCCCAGTGCAGGCTAGCAGTGAGTTAGTGGAGCTAACATGATGCAGCCCAGACTCCCAGTGCAGGCTAGCAGTGAGTTAGTGGAGCTAACATGATGCAGCCCAGACTCCCAGTGCAGGCTAGCAGTGTGTATTATAATAACGGGTCGGCTGCACTGATATGGAAAGGCTTGATCCGTAAGACACATTTGACAGAAGTACTGAAAGTAACACAAATTCCAACATTTTACCGTTTTTCATGTTCTAGCCCGGTGCAACATTTACATTTACATTTACGTCATTTAGCATACGGTCTTATCCAGAGCGACTTACAAATTGGTGTATTCACCTTAAGATATCCAGTGGAACAACCACTTTACAATAGTACATCTATATCTTTTTGGGGGGGGGTTGACTGGGCTGAGCGGGAACTGTACTTCCGCAGAGGTAGGGGGGCCAGCAGGCCAGAGGTGGATGAACGCAGTGGCCTTGTTTGGGTGTAGGGCCTGATCAGAGCCTGAAGGTACGGAGGTGCCGTTCCCCTCACAGCTCCGTAGGCAAGCACCATGATCTTGTAGCAGATGCGAGTTTCAACTGGAAGTCAGTGGAGTGTGCGGAGGAGCGGGGTGACGTGAGAAAACTTGGGAAGGTTGAACACCAGACGGGCTGCGGCGTTCTGGATGAGTTGTAGGGGTTTAATGGCACAGGCAGGGAGCCCCGCCAACAGGGAGTTGCAGTAATCTAGACGGGAGATGACAAGTGCCTGGATTAGGACCTGCGCCGCTTCCTGTGTGAGGCAGGGTCGTACTCTGCGAATGTTGTAGAGCATGAACCTACAGGATTGGGTCACCGCCTTGATGTTAGCAACACTAATAGGTAGGGCTAAAGTAACTAGGCAACGGCATAGATAATAAGCAGTAGCAGCAGCGTATGTGATGAGTCAAAAGAGCAAAAGCGTGTCAATGCATATTTGGTGCTCTTGTTACCGCTTGTCGAGCGGGTGGCAGAGAGAATAGTTTTTGACTTGGGCAGCTGGAGTCATTGACAATTGTTATCCAGAGCGACTTACAAATTGGTGCATTCCCCTTATGATATCCAGTGGAACAACCACTTTACAATAGTACATCTATATCTTTTTTTGGGGGGGGTTAGAAGGATCACTTCATCCTATCCCAGGTATTCCTTAAAGAGGTGGGGTTTCAGGTGTCTACGGAAGAGGTTGTATTCCTGGCACCACACTGCCAGGTCTCTGAAATCCTCCCTATAGGCTGTCTCATCGTTGTCAGCAAACGTAATGATGGTGTTGGAGTTGTGCACGGCCATAAAGTCCTGGGTGAACAGTGAGTACAGGAAGGGACTCAGCATGCACCCCTGAGGAGCCCCCATGTTGAGGGTCAGCGTGACGGATGTGTTGTTGCCTACCCTCAGCACCTGGGAGGTGGTCGTTAGAAGTCAAGGATCCTGTTGCAGAGGGAGGTGTTTA
This sequence comes from Salmo salar, assembly GCF_905237065.1. Lineage (NCBI taxonomy): Eukaryota > Metazoa > Chordata > Actinopteri > Salmoniformes > Salmonidae > Salmo > Salmo salar. The sequence goes on from NC_059447.1 coordinate 92,851,313, forward strand.
GTCCCAGGGTCCTTAGCTTAGTGATTGAAGTGCAATAGGTGGGGAGTGCAATAGAGACTGTGTCATCTGTGGATTTGTTGGGGCGGTATGTAAATTAGACTGGGTCCAGGGGGTCTGGGATGATGGTGTTAATGTGAGCCATGAATAGCCTTTCAATGCATTTCGTTGCTACAGATGTAGATGCTACGAGGCGATAGTCATTTAGACAGGTTACCTTGGCGTTATTGGGCACAGGGACTATGGTGGTTCTCTAGAAACATGTAGGTATAACAGACTGGGTACGCATCCTGGAATTCCATCTGGCCCCAAGGCCTTGTGAATGTTAACCTGTTTAAAGGGCTTACTCACATTGGCTGTGGAGAGAGAGAGCACACAGTCGTCTGGAACAACTGGTGCTGTCATGCATGGTTCGGTGTTGCTTGCCTCGACGTGATCATAGAAGGCTTTTAACTCATCTGGTAGGCTCACGTCACTGGGCAGCTTGCGTATGGGTTTCCCTTTGTAATCTGTGAAATTTATGGCTTTCCCTTTGTAATCTGTGATATTTTGCAGAGCTGGCGTAGTAGGATTCGATCTTAGTCCTGTATTGATGCTTTGCCTGATTGATGGCTAGTCGGAGGTTGTAGTGGGATTTCTTATAAGCGTCCGGATTAGTGTCCCGCTCCTTGAAAGTGGTAGTTCTAGCCTTTAGCTCAGTGCAGATGTTGCCTGTAATCCATCGCTTCTGGTTGGGATAAGTACGTACGGTCACTGTGGGGACGACGTCGTCAATGCTCTTATTAATGAAACCGGTGACCGATGTGGTAAACTCTTCAATGCCAGGGGATGACTCGCGGAACATATTCCAGTCTGTGCTAAAGAAGCTTAGCATCCGCTTCATCGGAGCACTTCCGTATTGAGAGCACCATTGGTACTTCCTGTTTGAGTTTTTGCTTGTAAGCAGGAATCAGGGCCCAGATTCACAAAACATTTCTTATGCAAAAACTTAAGAAGCTTCTTAAGAAAAAAATAAGAAGTTTGTAAGTGCAATTCTTCAACAATGTCTTAAGATTTAATGATTTTCTTACGAACTTCTCAAACATCTTCTAATAAATCTTTTTAAGATGTTTGTTACTAGGCAATCGATTTAGCTAGCTATCTAGCTAGTAATGGCAACCATGTTAGCATACTGTTCTAAAACATGATCTTGGGTTTAAAATAATCAATACTGAAACTTTCATATGAAGTTTGTCAGTGAATTTAACATGTTCAATTGCTTTCATAAGATTATTCTCTCACTGCCCAGAGTTTAAGGCAAGGGTTCAGCTATCTTTGAATTAACAACAACCTTCCCAAGAACTTGATTTTCAATAATCTAATTTCTTCTTAACTTTTTTGCTTAAGGAGAAACATAAGAAATAGCGCAATTTTTTTTCTCCAATAATCTTTTTGAGGAATAACAACTTTGCTTAACTTTTTTTTTTTTTTAAGGAAAAAAATGACAGTTAAGAAGACATTTATTCTTAAGAAGGTTTTGTGAATCTGGGACCAGGAGGATAGAACAATGAGACAGATATTTCACAGGATATATAAATTTGAAGCATCCGCTTTTGGCGTTTCCTCTCCCTACAAAATATGGTAGTGAGAGGAAGCCCAGTGGTCGGCAGTGAGATAAGATGTAAGGAGATGGATTTTGGCCGACATTCTGCACATTTTCTCATCGATGAAACATTTGATCTCAGTAGAAGTTTTCTGTTCCCAAAACTAGAGTCTGTTACGAACAGAGTGGATTACTTTTTGAAGACTTTACCCTTTGCCAAAGTAGACTTTACCCTTTGACCAAATTTTTTATTTTTTTAAATCGTTTTGTTTAAGAGTGCAAAGGCCAATTTGAGTTGTTGCACACGTGCACTTCACAGAGTGGGAGTTCCTTAACGGAAATATCCAGATGCATGCTAGAACGGGAAAATAGAATATTGCTAGCTCGTGCTTGGCTCTGCTCACCTCCTTGCTTGTTCTGCCCACATTTGCTGTGTTCACATATTTTGAAATACGTTTGCTGAGCCAACCTATTCACTGTGTGCTGTGTTCAAGAGTTGAAGTGTGAAATCTCACACGTGCTACCAATACCGCATGTCCTAAATTCTCACAAGTGCTACCCATGTGAATGTCCTAAACGTACGCTATCTGTTAAGCTCCTTCACCAAATTATATGCTCCAACTCATTTTGAGAGGTGACATTGCTGCCATTTCTTTCCACTCTTGATTGTGTCCAGGAAATGAGCGAGACGCTCTCCTCGCATCCGAAGGTGCGGACACAAAGCTCTCCGATGGCTGCCTGGGACGCACCGAGCCCGTATCCGAGCCCGTCTCTGAATACTGGTCACCCCAAAAACACAAACGACAATCTAAAAGTTAAGTATATTTTTTATTCTCTCGTCCCACAAAGTTATCATCTACGTATCAACGTCACTTCTGTAATGTAACTTTGGATAAGTTATGATTATGCAGGGTATGAGCTAACGCTGAAGATACCTACCTGACTCCAATATCTACCTGACTCCTGTACTGACACTGATATCTACCTGACTCCAATATCTACCTGACTCCAATACTAACACTGATATCTACCTGACTCCAATATCTACCTGACTCCAATACTAACACTGATACCTACCTGACTCCAATATCTACCTGACTCCAATACTAACACTGATATCTACCTGACTCCAATATCTACCTGACTCCAATACTAACACTGATATCTACCTGACTCCAAAATCTACCTGACTCCAATACTAACACTGATATCTACCTGACTCCAATATCTACCTGACTCCAATACTAACACTGATATCTACCTGACTCCAAAATCTACCTGACTCCAATACTAACACTGATATCTACCTGACTCCAATACTAACACTGATATCTACCTGACTCCAATACTAACACTGATATCTACCTGACTCCAATATCTACCTGACTCCAATACTAACACTGATATCTACCTGACTCCAATATCTACCTGACTCCAATATCTACCTGACTCCAATACTAACACTGATATCTACCTGACTCCAATACTAACACTGATATCTACCTGACTCCAATATCTACCTGACTCCAATACTAACACTGATATCTACCTGACTCCAATATCTACCTGACTCCAATACTAACACTGATATCTACCTGACTCCAATATCTACCTGACTCCAATATCTACCTGACTCCAATACTAACACTGATATCTACCTGACTCCAATATCTACCTGACTCCAATAATAACACTGATATCTACCTGACTCCAATATCTACCTGACTCCAATACTAACACTGATATCTACCTGACTCCAATAATAACACTGATATCTACCTGACTCCAATATCTACCTGACTCCAATATCTACCTGACTCCAATACTAACACTGATATCTACCTGACTCCAATATCTACCTGACTCCAATACTAACACTGATATCTACCTGACTCCAATACTAACACTGATATCTACCTGACTCCAATATCTACCTGACTCCAATACTAACACTGATATCTACCTGACTCCAATATCTACCTGACTCCTGTACTAACACTGATATCTACCTGACTCCAATATCTACCTGACTCCAATACTAACACTGATATCTACCTGACTCCAATATCTACCTGACTCCAATATCTACCTGACTCCAATACTAACACTGATACCTACCTGACTCCAATATCTACCTGACTCCAATACCTACCTGACTCCAATATCTACCTGACTCCAATATCTACCTGACTCCAATAATAACACTGATATCTACCTGACTCCAATATCTACCTGACTCCAATACTAACACTGATATCTACCTGACTCCAATATCTACCTGACTCCAATACTAACACTGATATCTACCTGACTCCAATATCTACCTGACTCCAATAATAACACTGATATCTACCTGACTCCAATATCTACCTGACTCCAATATCTACCTGACTCCAATACTAACACTGATATCTACCTGACTCCAATACTAACACTGATATCTACCTGACTCCAATAATAACACTGATATCTACCTGACTCCAATATCTACCTGACTCCAATACTAACACTGATATCTACCTGACTCCAATACCTACCTGACTCCAATACTAACACTGATATCTACCTGACTCCAATACTAACACTGATATCTACCTGACTCCAATAATAACACTGATATCTACCTGACTCCAATATCTACCTGACTCCAATATCTACCTGACTCCAGTACTAACACTGATATCTACCTGACTCTAATATCTACCTGACTCCAATACTAACACTGATATCTACCTGACTCCAATATCTACCTGACTCCAATACCTACCTGACTCCAATATCTACCTGACTCCAATATCTACCTGACTCCAATAATAACACTGATATCTACCTGACTCCAGTACTAACACTGATATCTACCTGACTCCAATATCTACCTGACTCCAATACTAACACTGATATCTACCTGACTCCAATAATAACACTGATATCTACCTGACTCCAATACCTACCTGACTCCAATACTAACACTGATATCTACCTGACTCCAATACTAACACTGATATCTACCTGACTCCAATATCTACCTGACTCCAATACTAACACTGATACCTACCTGACTCCAATATCTACCTGACTCCAATACCTACCTGACTCCAATATCTACCTGACTCCAATATCTACCTGACTCCAATAATAACACTGATATCTACCTGACTCCAATATCTACCTGACTCCAATACTAACACTGATATCTACCTGACTCCAATATCTACCTGACTCCAATAATAACACTGATATCTACCTGACTCCAATATCTACCTGACTCCAATACTAACACTGATATCTACCTGACTCCAATATCTACCTGACTCCAATACTAACACTGATATCTACCTGACTCCAATACTAACACTGATATCTACCTGACTCCAATATCTACCTGACTCCAATACTAACACTGATATCTACCTGACTCCAATACTAACACTGATATCTACCTGACTCCAATACTAACACTGATATCTACCTGACTCCAATAATAACACTGATATCTACCTGACTCCAATATCTACCTGACTCCAATACTAACACTGATATCTACCTGACTCCAATACTAACACTGATATCTACCTGACTCCAATATCTACCTGACTCCAGTACTAACACTGATATCTACCTGACTCTAATATCTACCTGACTCCAATACTAACACTGATATCTACCTGACTCCAATATCTACCTGACTCCAATACCTACCTGACTCCAATATCTACCTGACTCCAATATCTACCTGACTCCAATAATAACACTGATATCTACCTGACTCCAATATCTACCTGACTCCAATACTAACACTGATATCTACCTGACTCCAATATCTACCTGACTCCAATACTAACACTGATATCTACCTGACTCCAATATCTACCTGACTCCAATACTAACACTGATATCTACCTGACTCCAATACTAACACTGATATCTACCTGACTCCAATATCTACCTGACTCAAGTACTGACACTGATATCTACCTGACTCCAATACTAATACTGATATCTACCTGACTCCAATACTAACACTGATATCTACCTGACTCCAATACTAACGCTGATACCTACCTGACTCCAATATCTACCTGAATCAACTACAGAGGCTACAAATGGATGAGTTTTGACTGTTGGAAATTATGATACATGTTAATTGGCTGATTTTATGCAAGAGGCCTTTTTTTTAGGAGTTACTATTGTTGAGAAGAGACATTGCACATTTTTGGACAACCATTTTAAAGAGATAGCAGTGTTTTATTT
>NC_059447.1:92862142-92864642 GCF_905237065.1 Salmo salar
TACTTTAGACCAGGGCCCATAGGAAAGAGAGTACTATTTAGGACATAGCCCTTAAACTCCGAAGCTCCAGCCCAGCTGTCATTGGCAAGGTAGGAAGAAACTGGGCTTTAGAGGTGACTGAAAGGACTGAAAGGAAGATAAGTTCAATATGTGAAAATTATTCTGTCCCAAGCCCTCTGTCCCTCTGGTCCTCTGGTCCACTGTCCCTCTGGTCTTCTGTCGCTCTGTCCCTCTGGTCCTCTGGTCCTCTGGTCCACTGTCCCTCTGGTCCTCTGTCCCTCTGGTCTTCTGTCGCTCTGTCACTCTGGTCCTCTGGTCCTCTGGTCCACTGTCCCTCTGGTCCTCTGTCACTCTGGTCCTCTGGTCCTCTGGTCCTCTGTCCCTCTGGTCCTCTGTCTTGGGTCCTCTAGTTTGGTCCTCCGTCTCTTGCCCTCTGGTCCTCTGGTCTGGTCCTCTGGTCCACTGTCTCTGGTCGTCTGTCTCTGGTCCTCTGTCCCTGTCCCTCTGTCCCTGTTCCCCTGTCTCTGGTCCTCTTGCCCTCTGGTCTGGTCCACTGTCTCTGGTCGTCTGTCTCTGGTCCTCTGTTCCTGTCCCTCTGTCCCTGTCCCTCTGTCCCTGTTCCTCTGTCTCTGTTGCAGATGGACATAATATCATTGTGAACCAGAATCAGTTACAGTCTGGGGGAATTCCTCATCCAATCAGTCAGCCAGTCAGTCATCCAGTCAGCCAGTCAGCCAGTCAGCCAGTCAGCCAGCCAGTCAGCCAGTCAGCCAGTCAGCCAGTCAGCCAGTCAGCCAGCCAGTCAGCCAGTCAGCCAGTCAGTCAGTCAGCCAGTCAGCCAGTCAGCCAGCCAGTCAGCCAGTCAGCCAGTCAGCCAGCCAGTCAGTCAGTCAGCCAGTCAGCCAGCCAGCCAGTCAGCCAGTCAGTCAGGCAGCCAGTCAGTCAGCCAATCAGTCAGCCAGTCAGTCAGTCAGTCATCCAATCAGTCAGCCATTCAGTCAGTCAGTCATCCAATCAGTCAGCCATTCAGTCAGCCATTCAGTCAGCCATTCAGTCAGTCAGCCAGCCAGCCAGCCAGCCAGCCAATCAGTCAGCCAGTCAGTCAGTCAGCCAGCCAGCCAGCCAGCCAGCCAATCAGTCAGCCAGTCAGTCAGTCAGGCAGCCAGTCAGTCAGCCAATCAGTCAGGCAGCCAGTCAGTCAGCCAGTCAGTCAGCCAATCAGTCAGCCAGTCAGTCAGCCAATCAATCAGCCAATCAGTGAGCCAGTCAGCCAGTCAGTCAGCCAGTCAGTCAGCCAGTCAGTCATTCATCAGGTGCTCAAAGGCTGTTTTACTGAAAAGGTCAGATTCTAAACAATCACTTTGGCAACTCTTTCAGATTTAAGTGGTATATTTCCTCAATTTTAAAGTACAAAACTCTAAACTGATAACACGTTTCATGTTCAGAACTTTTAATTGTCCATTAACTGGGGTTTCACACATATCTTTCACTCTTGAGTCATTCATGCAAATCAAAGTTTTCCATGAAAATACCATGAGTACATTTAGTTTCGTCCCCAATGCATTAGATAATGGCTCACCAGTTAGTCATTTTAACTACTGTTTATTCCAATAGCAAAAAATACAAGATACACATTTCTGTTCTTTTTGAAGTGCTGAACAGAAACAATAGTAGATGGTAATATAATGTCCCATTCAATATTTGACTATAACTTGACATGCACATTTTTTTTAATATATGTATATTTTTAATCCAATGCCAGGTTATGAGCATGTTGAGAAACGTGTCAGTCTTACAGTTTTCATTATCCTTATAGAGTACATACGTTAATACGTAGGACAAATCATCAGAAACAAGGGTGTTGTAAAGCAGAATGCAGGACAAATCATCAGAAACAAGGGTGTTGTAAAGCAGAATGCAGAATTTAATCCACAGAATCTAATCCTGAGAACAAGATTCCGCAGAATCTAATCCTGAGAATCATTACACAACCTATGTTGACTGAAACTGTGTCCTGTTTAGGTTACGACGTCTGCATCCCAAATGGTTAGCCCTGGTCAAAAGTAGTGCACTATATAGTGACCGTACGTACATACCCCGACCAGAAGCCATGGATCACAGGCAACATCCGCACTGAGCTAAAAAGGGTAGAGCTGCCGCTTTCAAGGAGCGGGACTCTAACCCGGACGCTTATAAGAAATTCCCGTTATGCGTACTACACCGGATCCGATGCTCGTCGGCTTTCAAACCATTACAGACTACAAAGGGAAATACAGACGCGAGCTGCCCAGTGACACGAGCCTACCAGACGAGCTAAATGACTTCTATGCACGCTTCGATGCTAGCAACACTGAAGCATGCATAAGAGCATCAGCTGTTCTGGATGACTGCGTGATCACCCTCTCCGCAGCCGATGTGAGTATGACCTTTTAAACAGGTCAACATTCACAAGTCCAGCAGGGCCAGACGGACTACCAGGACGTGTACTCCGAGCATGCGC
>NC_059447.1:92869642-92879642 GCF_905237065.1 Salmo salar
TACACAGATCCACAAAGAATTAGAAAACAAACCCAATTTTGATAAACTCCCATATCTACTGGGTGAAATACCACAGTGTGACATCACAGAAGCAAGATGTGTGACCTGTTGCCACAAGAAAAGGTCAACCAGTGAAGAACAAACACCATTGTAAATACAACCTATATTTATGTTTATTTATTTTCCCTTTTGTACTTTAACTATTTGCACATCCTTACAACACCGTATATAGACATAATATAACATTTGAAATGTCTTTATTCTTTTGGAACTTTTGTGAGTCTAAGGCTTTATTGTTGTCTTTTTTCACTTTCACTCAGACAGAGAGACAAGTAGAGAGAGAGACTGCGAGACCGAGAGACAGACAGAGACAGAGAGACAGAGACTGAGAGACAGAGATACAGAACGATTGCGAGACTAAGACAAAGAGACAGATCGTGAAACAGAGAGACAGTGAGACAGAGAGTTTTCTGTGGCTCCTCTGTATTCCCTGCCTCACTAAATCATTCTGTTTAATCTCTGTTCTTCATCCTCTCTGTTCTTCATCCTCTCTGATGCAGGCAGCTTCTTCAGTGGGGGATTCTAACATATAATACACCAATCAGGGGAAACTCTATCCAGGGGAAACTTTATCCAGGGGAAACTCTATCCAGGGGAAACTCTATCCAGGGGAAACTCTATCCAGGGGAAACTCTATCCAGGGGAAACTCTATCCAGGGGAAACTCTATCCAGGGGAAACTTCATCCAGGGGAAACTCTATCCAGGGGAAACTTTATCCAGGGGAAACTCTATCCAGGGGAAACTCTATCCAGGGGAAACTTTATCCAGGGGAAACTTCATCCAGGGGAAACTCTATCCAGGGGAAACTCTATCCAGGGGAAACTCTATCCAGGGGAAACTTTATCCAGGGGAAACTCTATCCAGGGGAAACTCTATCCAGGGGAAACTCTATCCAGGGGAAACTCTATCCAGGGGAAACTCTATCCAGGGGAAACTCTATCCAGGGGAAACTTCATCCAGGGGAAACTCTATCCAGGGGAAACTTTATCCAGGGGAAACTCTATCCAGGGGAAACTCTATCCAGGGGAAACTCTATCCAGGGGAAACTTTATCCAGGGGAAACTCTATCCAGGGGAAACTCTATCCAGGGGAAACTTCATCCAGGGGAAACTCTATCCAGGGGAAACTTTATCCAGGGGAAACTCTATCCAGGGGAAACTCTATCCAGGGGAAACTTTATCCAGGGGAAACTTTATCCAGGGGAAACTTTATCCAGGGGAAACTTCATCCTACTCCAAAAACTCCAAATGCAGATGCGCACGGACACACATGCACACACATGCACACACATGCACACAAATACACACACACACACACACACACACACACACACACACACACACACACACACACACGTAACAATCAGTTTGGATCAGAAACAGATCTCAGAGGTTTTCCGGCTGTTCAATGAAATTCAAAATCTCTGTAGTATCTCTGGTTTCACCAAAGGTAGAAAACTCCACACGGACAGAGGGGCGTTGACTACATGATGATCTCCTCCAGGGACACCAATCACATCAGAGGTAATGACAGCAGAACGTTCTATTAGAAGTTGTGGAATTCACTTCAGAGATCTCTTACCTCAGTCCTCACAGGCCCTGCCAGGAGGTGATGGAAACAGGCCCTGCCAGGAGGTGATGGAAACAGGCTCTGCCAGGAGGTGATGGAAACAGGCCCTGCCAGGAGGTGATGGAAACAGGCTCTGCCAGGAGGTGATGGAAACAGGCCCTGCCAGGAGATGATGGAAACAGGCCCTGCCAGGAGATGATGGAAACAGGCCCTGCCAGGAGATGATGGAAACAGGCTCTGCCAGGAGATGATGGAAACAGGCTCTGCCAGGAGGTGATGGAAACAGGCCCTGCCAGGAGGTGATGGAAACAGGCTCTGCCAGGAGATGATGGAAACAGGCCCTGCCAGGAGGTGATGGAAACAGGCTCTGCCAGGAGGTGATGGAAACAGGCCCTGCCAGGAGATTATGGAAACAGGCGCTGCCAGGAGATGATGGAAACAGGCCCTGCCAGGAGGTGATGGAAACAGGCCCTGCCAGGAGATGATGGAAACAGGCCCTGCCAGGAGGTGATGGAAACAGGCTCTGCCAGGAGATGATGGAAACAGGCCCTGCCAGGAGGTGATGGAAACAGGCCCTGCCAGGAGGTGATGGAAACAGGCCCTGCCAGGAGATGATGGGTAGCTGACAAAAACAAACAAGATTAACTGACTGAAGTGGAAGAACAGGTTGAGAACCAACAGATTAACTGACTGAAGTGGAAGAACAGGGTGAGAACCAACAGATTAACTGACTGAAGTGGAAGAACAGGTGAGAACCAACAGATTAACTGACTGAAGTGGAAGAACAGGTTGAGAACCAACAGATTAACTGACTGAAGTGGAAGAACAGGTTGAGAACCAACAGATTAACTGACTGAAGTGGAAGAACAGGGTGAGAACCAACAGATTAACTGACTGAAGTGGAAGAACAGGTTGAGAACCAACAGATTAACTGACTGAAGTGGAAGAACAGGGTGAGAACCAACAGATTAACTGACTGAAGTGGAAGAACAGGTTGAGAACCAACAGATTAACTGACTGAAGTGGAAGAACAGGTTGAGAACCAACAGATTAACTGACTGAAGTGGAAGAACAGGTTGAGAACCAACAGATTAACTGACTGAAGTGGAAGAACAGGTTGAGAACCAACAGATTAACTGACTGAAGTGGAAGAACAGGTGAGAACCAACAGATTAACTGACTGAAGTGGAAGAACAGGTTGAGAACCAACAGATTAACTGACTGAAGTGGAAGAACAGATGAGAACCAACAGATTAACTGACTGAAGTGGAAGAACAGGTGAGAACCAACAGATTAACTGACTGAAGTGGAAGAACAGGTTGAGAACCAACAGATTAACTGACTGAAGTGGAAGAACAGGGTGAGAACCAACAGATTAACTGACTGAAGTGGAAGAACAGGTTGAGAACCAACAGATTACCTGACTGAAGTGGAAGAACAGGTGAGAACCAACAGATTAACTGACTGAAGCGGAAGAACAGGTTGAGAACCAACAGATTAACTGACTGAAGTGGAAGAACAGGTTGAGAACCAACAGATTAACTGACTGAAGTGGAAGAACAGGTTGAGAACCAACAGATTAACTGACTGAAGTGGAAGAACAGGTTGAGAACCAACAGATTAACTGACTGAAGTGGAAGAACAGGTTGAGAACCAACAGATTAACTGACTGAAGTGGAAGAACAGGTTGAGAACCAACAGATTAACTGACTGAAGCGGAAGAACAGGTTGAGAACCAACAGATTAACTGACTGAAGTGGAAGAACAGGTTGAGAACCAACAGATTAACTGACTGAAGTGGAAGAACAGGTGAGAACCAACAGATTAACTGACTGAAGTGGAAGAACAGGTTGAGAACCAACAGATTAACTGACTGAAGTGGAAGAACAGGTTGAGAACCAACAGATTAACTGACTGAAGTGGAAGAACAGGTTGAGAACCAACAGATTAACTGACTGAAGCGGAAGAACAGGTTGAGAACCAACAGATTAACTGACTGAAGTGGAAGAACAGGTTGAGAACCAACAGATTAACTGACTGAAGTGGAAGAACAGGTGAGAACCAACAGATTAACTGACTGAAGCGGAAGAACAGGTTGAGAACCAACAGATTAACTGACTGAAGTGGAAGAACAGGTTGAGAACCAACAGATTAACTGACTGAAGTGGAAGAACAGGTTGAGAACCAACAGATTAACTGACTGAAGTGGAAGAACAGGTTGAGAACCAACAGATTAACTGACTGAAGTGGAAGAACAGGTTGAGAACCAACAGATTACCTGACTGAAGTGGAAGAACAGGTTGAGAACCAACAGATTAACTGACTGAAGTGGAAGAACAGGTGAGAACCAACAGATTAACTGACTGAAGCGGAAGAACAGGTTGAGAACCAACAGATTAACTGACTGAAGTGGAAGAACAGGTTGAGAACCAACAGATTAACTGACTGAAGTGGAAGAACAGGTTGAGAACCAACAGATTAACTGACTGAAGTGGAAGAACAGGTTGAGAACCAACAGATTAACTGACTGAAGTGGAAGAACAGGTTGAGAACCAACAGATTACCTGACTGAAGTGGAAGAACAGGTTGAGAACCAACAGATTAACTGACTGAAGTGGAAGAACAGGTTGAGAACCAACAGATTACCTGACTGAAGCGGAAGAACAGATGAGAACCATTTTTCAAGCTCCAGACCAACAGATGTGGGACGTTGCTTATGATTACACGGCATTGGAAGCCGGACATGTCAGAGATTGAGAAGGATCTTGAAAAACTGCAAATCCATTTCTCGTTAGCAGTTTAAACGAGGATCTGTCATGACTGCTGAGCAGTTTGTTCAAATTCGTCTCTTAAGGTGGAAAAAGACAAAGAAGAAGAAGGACCACAGGGCCAAGGTGTATAACCACCAATCACAAGTGTCGCGTCCTGACCATTGTAAATTGTTATTTTCTATGGTAGAGTAGGTCAGGGTGTGACAGGGGGTGTTTGTCTATGTTTTGTATTTCTATGTTCAGTTTCTAGTTTTGTATTTCTATGTCGGTTTTTGTTTGGTATGATCTCCAATTAGAGGCAGCTGGTTGTCGTTGTCTCTAATTGGAGGTCATATTTATGTTGATGTTTGTCCCACCTGTTTTTGTGGGTGATTAATTTCTGAGTAGTGTGTTTGTTTTCCTCTCTGCGTCACGGTTTGTTTTTTTGTTTTTTTGTGTGTGTGTGTTCAAGTATTTTCGTTTATTGCATTTAGTTTCACGGTAAATAAAATATGTGGAACTACGAACACGCTGCATTTTGGTCCGATCCTTTGAACAGCCGTCGAGGCTGTGTTAGATACAGGAAGCACCTTTACCTTGATGTAGAAGCAGCTATGGCAGCAGTTGGCCAAGCTCATCACATTTGAACTCCAGAGCCTTTGGGCTGATGGGAAGTCAAACACAGATGAAGGAAAAGCTCAATTCACTTACACTACATGACCAAAAGTATGTGGACACCTGCTCGTCCAACATCTCATTCCAACATCATGGACATTAATATGGAGTTGGTCCTTCCACTTTGCTGTTATAACAGCCTCCGCTCTTCTGGGAAGGCTTTCCACTAGATGTTGGAACATTGCTGCTATAACAGCCTCCACTCTTCTGGGAAGGCTTTCCACTAGATGTTGGAACATTGCTGCTATAACAGCCTCCAGTCTTCTGGGAAGGCTTTCCACTAGATGTTGGTACATTGCTGCTATAACAGCCTCCACTCTTCTGGGAAGGCTTTCAACTAGATGTTGGAACATTGCTGCTATAACAGCCTCCTCTCTTCTGGGAAGGCTTTCCACTAGATGTTGGAACATTGCTGCTATAACAGCCTCCACTCTTCTGGGAAGGCTTTCCACTAGATGTTGGAACATTGCTGCTATAACAGCCTCCACTCTTCTGGGAAGGCTTTCCACTAGATGTTGGAACATTGCTGCTATAACAGCCTCCTCTCTTCTGGGAAGGCTTTCCACTAGATGTTGGAACATTGCTGCTATAACAGCCTCCTCTCTTCTGGGAAGGCTTTCCACTAGATGTTGGAACATTGCTGCTATAACAGCCTCCTCTCTTCTGGGAAGGCTTTCCACTAGATGTTGGTACATTGCTGTGGGGGACTTGCTTCCATTCAGCCACAAGAGCATTAGTGAGGTCGGACACTGATGTTGGGCGATTAGGCCTGGCTCGCAGTCGGCGTTCCAATTCATCCCAAAGGTGTTTGATGGGGTTGAGGTCAGGGCTCTGTGCAGGCCAGTCAAGTTCTTCCACACAAACCATTTCTGTATGGACCTCGCTTTGTGCACGGGGGCATTGTAATGCTGAAACAGGAAAGGGCCTTCCCCAAACTGTTGCCACAAAGTTTGTCTAGAATGTCATTGTAGTGTAAGATTTCCCTTCACTGGAACTGGAAGGGGCCCGAACCATGAAAAACAGCCTCATACCTCCACCAAACTTTACAGTTGCCACTATGCATTCAGCCAGGTAGCGTTCTCCTGGCATCCGCTAAACCCAGATTAGTCCGTCAGGACTGCCAGATGGTGAAGCGTGATTCATCACTCCAGAGAACACGTTTCCACTGCTCCAGAGTCCAATGGCGGCGAGCTTTACACCACTCCAGCTGACGCTTGGCATTGTGCATGGTGATCTTAGGCTTGTGTGCGGCTGCTCGGCCATGGAAACCCATTTTATGAAGCTCTTGATGAACAGTTCTTGTGCTGACGTTGCTTCCAGAGGCAGTTTGGAACTCGGTAGTGAGGGTTGCAGCCGAGGACAGATGATTTTTACGCGCATCTCACGGTGATCCCGTTTTGTGAGCTTGTGTGGCCTACCACTTCGCGGCTGAGCCGTTGTTGCTCCTAGACGTTTCCACTTCACAATAACAGCACCTACAGTTGACCGGGGGCAGCTCTAGCAGGGCAGAAATTTGACAAACTGACTTGTTGGAAAGGTGGCATCCTATGACGGTGCCACGTTGAAAGTCACTGAGCTCTTCAGTACAGGCCATTCTACTGCCAATGTTTCTCTATGGCGATTGCATAGCTGTGTGCTTGATTTCATACACCTGTCAGCAACGGGTGTGGCTGAAATAGCCGAATCCACTAATTTGAAGGGTTGTCCACATACTTTTGTATATATAGTATATGGAAACCCATGGAAACCTATGCCTGGCTTTCCAACTCATTGTTGGTCGAGATTTCTTTAAAATAAACCTCGGACAAGGCAGCTATGGGCTGCTTATCCTTTTAACCCGTTCCTCAATCATTCTCCTGGAAGATTGACCTGGTTCTGACTACAGGGTCTAGCGTGCCCTCTGTTTTCTCCCCGCTGGAGGTCATCCCCTCTCAGATCCATCCGCAGATTTTCATTGGCTCAGAAATAAAACCTCTTCCTCTTCCTATCTTGGCCATCTGTTTGTTCAGAGAAGAAGAAACCCAGTCTCCCTCCTTCTACCTGTCTCCCTCTACCTACCTGTCTCTCTCCATCTACCTGTCTCCCTCTACCTACCTGTCTCCCTCTACCTACCTGTCTCTCTCCATCTACCTGTCTCCCTCTACCTACCTGTCTCCCTCTACCTACCTGTCTCCCTCCTTCTACCTACCTGTCTCCCTCCCTCTACCTACCTGTCTCTCTCTACCTACCTGTCTCCCTCTACCTACCTGTCTCCCTCTACCTACCTGTCTCCCTCCTTCTACCTACCTGTCTCCCTCCCTCTACCTACCTGTCTCTCTCTACCTACCTGTCTCCCTCTACCTACCTGTCTCTCTCTACCTACCTGTCTCCCTCTTCCTACCTGTCTCCCTCTACCTACCTACCTGTCTCTCTCTATCTACCTACCTGTCTCCCTCCTTCTACCTACCTGTCTCTCTCTACCTACCTGTCTCCCTCCTTCTACCTACCTGTCTCCCTCCCTCTACCTGTCTCCCTCCCTCTACCTGTCTCCCTCCCTCTACCTACCTGTCTCCTTCTACCTACCTGTCTCCCTCCTTCTACCTACCTGTCTCTCTCTACCTACCTGTCTCCCTCCTTCTACCTGTCTCCCTCTACCTACCTGTCTCCCTCTACCTACCTGTCTCCCTCCTTCTACCTACCAGTCTCTCTCTACCTACCTACCTGTCTCCCTCTACCTACCTGTCTCCCTCCCTCTACCTACCCGTCTCCCTCCCTCTACCTACCTGTCTCCCTCCCTCTACCTACCTGTCTCCCTCCTTCTACCTACCTGTCTCTCTCTATCTACCTGTCTCCCTCCTTCTACCTGTCTCCCTCCCTCTACCTACCAGTCTCCCTCCCTCTACCTACCAGTCTCCCTCCCTCTACCTGTCTCCCTCCCTCTACCTACCTGTCTCCCTCCTTCTACCTACCTGTCTCTCTCTACCTACCTGTCTCCCTCCTTCTACCTGTCTCCCTCCTTCTACCTGTCTCCCTCCTTCTACCTACCTGTCTCCCTCTACCTACCAGTCTCCCTCCCTCTACCTGTCTCCCTCCATCTACCTACCTGTCTCTCTCTACCTACCTGTCTCCCTCCCTCTACCTACCTGTCTCCCTCTACCTACCTGTCTCCCTCCCTCTACCTACCTGTCTCCCTCCTTCTACCTACCTGTCTCCCTCTACCTACCTGTCTCCCTCCCTCTACCTACCTGTCTCCCTCTACCTACCTGTCTCCCTCCCTCTACCTACCTGTCTCCCTCCTTCTACCTACCTGTCTCCCTCCTTCTACCTACCTGTCTCCCTCTACCTACCTGTCTCCCTCCCTCTACCTACCTGTCTCCCTCCTTCTACCTACCTGTCTCCCTCCCTCTACCTACCTGTCTCCCTCTACCTACCTGTCTCCCTCCCTCTACCTACCTGTCTCTCTCCCTCTACCTACCTGTCTCCCTCTACCTACCTGTCTCCCTCTACCTACCTGTCTCCCTCTACCTACCTGTCTCCCTCTACCTACCTGTCTCCCTCCTTCTACCTACCTGTCTCTCTCTACCTACCTGTCTCCCTCTACCTACCTGTCTCTCTCTACCTACCTGTCTCCCTCTACCTACCTGTCTCTCTCTACCTACCCGTCTCCCTCTACCTACCTGTCTCTCTCTACCTACCTGTCTCCCTCCCTCTACCTACCTGTCTCCCTCTACCTACCTGTCTCTCTCTACCTACCTGTCTCTCTCTACCTACCTGTCTCCCTCCCTCCCTCTACCTACCTGTCTCCCTCTACCTACCCGTCTCCCTCTACCTACCTGTCTCCCTCTACCTACCTGTCTCCCTCTACCTACCTGTCTCCCTCTTCCTACCTGTCTCCCTCTTCCTACCTGTCTCTCTCTATCTACCTGTCTCTCTCCATCTACCTGTCTCCCTCTTCCTACCCGTCTCCCTCTACCTACCTGTCTCCCTCTACCTACCTGTCTCTCTCTACCTACCTGTCTCTCTCTACCTACCTGTCTCCCTCCCTCCCTCTACCTACCTGTCTCCCTCTACCTACCCGTCTCCCTCTACCTACCTGTCTCCCTCTACCTACCTGTCTCCCTCTACCTACCTGTCTCTCTACCTACCTGTCTCCCTCCCTCCCTCTACCTACCTGTCTCCCTCTATCTACCTGTCTCCCTCTACCTACCTGTCTCCCTCTACCTACCTGTCTCTCTCTACCTACCTGTCTCCCTCCCTCCCTCTACCTACCTGTCTCCCTCTATCTACCTGTCTCCCTCTACCTACCTGTCTCCCTCTACCTACCTGTCTCCCTCTTCCTACCTGTCTCCCTCTACCTACCTGTCTCCCTCTACCTACCTGTCTCCCTCTACCTACCTGTCTCCCTCTACCTACCTGTCTCTCTCTACCTACCTGTCTCCCTCTACCTACCTGTCTCTCTCTACCTACCTGTCTCCCTCTACCTACCTGTCTCTCTACCTACCTGTCTCTCTACCTACCTGTCTCCCTCTACCTACCTGTCTCCCTTTACCTACCTGTCTCTCTACCTACCTGTCTCTCTACCTACCTGTCTCCCTCTACCTACCTGTCTCCCTTTACCTACCTGTCTCTCTACCTACTTGTCTCTCTACCTACCTGTCTCCCTCTACCTACCTGTCTCCCTCGACCTACCTGTCTCTCTACCTACCTGTCTCCCTACCTACCTGTCTCTCAACCTACCAGTCTCCCTCTACCTACCTGTCTCCCTCTACCTACCTGTCTCCCTCTACCTACCTGTCTCTCTACCTACCTGTCTCTCTACCTACCTGTCTCTCTCTACCTACCTGTCTCCCTCCACCTACCTGTCTCTCTACCTACCTGTCTCCCTCTACCTACCTGTCTCCCTCTACCTACCTGTCTCCCTCTTCCTACCTGTCTCTCTACCTACCTGTCTCTCTCTACCTACCTG
>NC_059447.1:92884642-92924642 GCF_905237065.1 Salmo salar
TAGACAGGTGTATATGTTAATATAACTCTAACACAGACCAGGGTCACCTGGATGGGGGAGGGACAGGGTTAGACAGGTGTATATGTTAATATAACTCTAACACAGACCAGGGTCACCTGGATGGGGGGAGGGACAGGGTTAGACAGGTGTATATGTTAATATAACTCTAACACAGACCAGGGTCACCTGGATGGGGGAGGGACAGGGTTAGACAGGTGTATATGTTAATATAACTCTAACACAGACCAGGGTCACCTGGATGGGGGGAGGGACAGGGTTAGACAGGTGTATAGACAGGTGTATGCCAAAGTAAATAACACGCATGGATGGAAAGACAGATTTCACCACTAGTCCTAGAGATTCCCAATTTTTCGTATAGATTTCCTGTAACATACTTCAGTTTTTTCCTTATATACAATTACAGTGCCTTGCGAAAGTATTCGGCCCCCTTGAACTTTTCGACCTTTTGCCACATTTCAGGCTTCAAACATAAAGATATAAAACTGTAATTGTTTGTGAAGAATCAACAACAAGTGGGACACAATCATGAAGTGGAACGAAATTTATTGGATATTTCAAACTTTTTTAACAAATAAAAAACTGAAAAATTGGCCGTGCAAAATTAAAGAAAAAACAATATCTCAGACTGGCCAATAAAAATAAAAGATTAAGATGGGCAAAAGAACACAGACACTGGACAGAGGTAGATTGGGAAAAAACGTGTTATGGACAGACAAATCTATGTTTGAGGTGTTTGGATCACAAAGAACATTCGTGAGATGCAGAAAAAAAATGTAAGATGTTGGAGGAGTGCTTAAAGCCATTTTTCAAGAATGGTGGAGGCAATGTGATGTTCTGGGGGTGCTTTGGTGGTGGTAAAGTGGGAGATTTGTACAGGGTAAAAGGGATCTTGAAGAAGGAAGGCTATCACTATATTTTTCAACGCCATGCCATAACCTGTGGACGGCGCTTAAATTGGAGCCAATTTCCTCCTACAACAGGACAATGACCCAAAGCACAGCTCCAAACTATGCAAAAACTCTTTAGGGAAGAAGCAGTCAGCTGGTATTCTGTCTATAATGGAGTGATCAGCACAGTCACCGGATCTCAACCCTATTGAGCTGTTGTGGGAGCAGCTTGACCGTATGGTATGTAAGAAGTGCCCATCAAGCCATTCCAACTTATGGGAGGTGCTTCAGGAAGCATGGGGTGAAATCTCTTCATATTACCTCAACAAATTGACAACTAGAATGCCAAAAGGTCTGCAAGGCTGTAATTGCTGCAAATGGAGGATTCTTTGACGAAAGCAAAGTTTTAAAGGACACAATTATTATTTCAATTAAAAATCATTATTTATAACCTTGTCAATATCTTGACTATATTTCCTATTCATTTTGGAACTCATTTCATTTATGTTTTCATGGAAAACAAGGACATTTCTAAGTGACCCCAAACTTTTGAACGGTAGTGTGTACAGTACCAGTCAAAAGTTTGGACACACCTACTCATTCAAGGGTTTTTCTTTATTTTTACTATTTTCTACATTGTAGAATAACAGTGAAGACATCAAAACTATGAAATAACACATATGGAATCGTGTAGTAACCAAAAAAAAGTGTTAAACAAATCCAAATATAAGTAGCCACCCTTTGCCTTGATGACAGCTTTGCACACTCTTGGCATTCTCTCAACCAGCTTCATGAGGTAGTCAGTCACCTGGAATGCATTTCAATTAACAAATGTGCCTTGTTAAAAATGTATTTGTGTAATTTCTTTCCTTCTTAATGTGTTTGAGCCAATCAATCAGGTAGGGGTGGTATACAGAAGACAGCCCTATTTGGTAAAAGCCCCTAGTCCATATTATGGCAAGAACAGCTCAAATAAGCAAAGAAAAACGACAGTCCATCATTACTTTAAGACATGAAGGTCAGTCAATCCGGAATATTTCAAGAAAAACCCTGGAATGATGTGTGTCAAAACTTTGGACTGGTACTGTATATATATATATATATATATATATATATATATATATATATATATATATATATATATATATATATATATATATGCTTATTTCTCTCAATTTCGGGAACAAATTTGAATGCACAGAGATACCGTGACGAGATCCTAAGGCCCGTTGTCGTGCCATTCATCCATCATCATCACCTCATGTTTCAGCATGATAATGCACAGCCCCATGTCGCAATGATCTGTACACAATTCCTGGAAGCTGAATACGTCCCAGTTCTTCCATGGCCTGCATACTCACCAAACATGTCACCCAATGAGCATGTTTGGGATGCTCTGGATCGACATGTACAACAGCGTTTTCCAGTTCCCACCAACTTCACACAGCCATTGAAGAGGAGTGGGACAACAATCCACAGGCCACAATCAACAGCCTGATCAACTCTATGTGAAGGAGATGTGTTGTGCTGCATGAGGCAAATGGTGGTCACACCAGATACTGACTGGTTTTCTGGTCCACACCCCCTACCTTTTTTTGTTTAAGGTATCTGTGACCAACAGATATATATCTGTATTCCCAGTCATGTGAAATCCATTGATTAGGGCCTAATACATTTTTTTTTCAATTGACTGATTTCCTTATGTGAAGTATGTAGATAATGATTTTTAATAACATTATCTTCGAGAACTAACAACCACTAGAATAAAATCCAGACAGTCAGGGAGAAGTAAAAACGTCATGGCATTGGGCACCCATTGATTTTGGTTCTAATGTTTCAGCCACTCAGATACCGCCCTTGCTGTCTCTGCCTGGCCGGTTCCCCTCTCTCCACTGGGATTCTCTGCCTCTAACCCTATTACAGGGGCTGAGTCACTGGCTTACTGGTGTTCTTCCATGCCGTCCCCAGGAGGGGTGCGTCACTTGAGTGGGTTGAGTCACTGACGTGATCTTCCTGTCCGGGTTGGCGCCCCGCTCGGGTTCGTGCCGTGGCGGAGATCTTTGTGGGCTATACTCGGCCTTGTCTCAGGATGGTAAGTTGGTGGTTGAAGATATCCCTCTAGTGGTGTGGGGGCTGTGCTTTGGCAAAGTGGGTGGGGTTATATCCTTCCTGTTTGGCCCTGTCCGGGGGTATCATCGGATGGGGCCACAGTGTCTCCTGACCCCTCCTGTCTCAGCCTCCAGTATTTATGCGGCGTTTATGAGGTCAGTTTCTTCTTTCTGGAGTATTTCTCCTGCTGTCTTATCTGGTGTCCTGTGTGAATTTAACCTCTTACGACACCAATCGCATAGGGGGCAGTATTGTCACTTTCGGATGAAATACGTGCCCATATTAAACTGCCTCCTACTCAAACTCAGAAGCTAGGATATGCATATTATTAGTAGATTTGGATAGAAAACACTCTGAAGTTTCTAAAACTGTTTGAATGATGTCTGTGAGTATAACAGAACTCATATGGCAGGCAAAAACCTGAGAAAAATCCAACCAGGAAGTGGAAATCTGATGCGTGGAATCTTTCCAAGTCATTGCCTATCTAACACACAGTGACTAAGGATTCATTT
Source organism: Salmo salar (assembly GCF_905237065.1). NCBI lineage: Eukaryota > Metazoa > Chordata > Actinopteri > Salmoniformes > Salmonidae > Salmo > Salmo salar. The sequence continues at coordinate 92,888,172 of NC_059447.1, forward strand.
AGCACTTCCTAAGGCTTCCACTAGATGTCAACAGTCTTTAGAACCTTGTTTTAGCCTTTTGCAGTGAACAGAGAGCGAACAAGAAGGCTGGGAAGTTGTTGACTCAGGGAAGGACATCAGTTCATTCACATGAGGAGGTAGCTATGTTCCACAACATTTTTCTTGACATTGGAATCGTCCGGTTGGAATATTATTGAAGTTTGATGTTAAAAAAGTTGATGCTTTACAACGTTTGACATGTTTGAACGAACGTAAATATAACTTTTTTTTGACTTTTCGTCGACTTTTCGTTTTTTTTTACATTTTCCGCGCGCTTCCTACATTTGGAGTAGCTAACTGAACGCGCAAACAACAAGGAGCTATTTGGACATAAATTATGTTAAATTATAAATTATGGACTTTATCGAACAATACAACATGTATTGTGGACCTGGGATTCCTGGAAGTGCCTTCTGATGAAGATCATCAAAGGTAAGTGAATATTTATAATGCTATTTATGATTTTAGATGACTCCAAAATGGCGGGTATCTGTATTGCCTGATGTTGTTTTCTGAGCGCCGTACTCAGATTATTGCAAAGTGTGCTTTCCCCGTGAAGCTTTTTTGAAATCTGTCACAGCGGTTTCATTAAGGAGATGTTTATCTATAATTCTTTGAATAACAGTTTAATATTTTATCAACGTTTATGATGAGTATTTTTGTAAATTGTTGTGCACATTCACCGGCAGTATTGGAGGCAAAATATTTTCTGAACGTCAAGCGCCAATGTAAAATGCTGTTTTTGGAAATAAATATGAACTTTGTTGAACAAAAAATAAATGTATTGTGTAACATGATGTCCTAGGAATGTCATCCGATGAAGATCATCAAAGGTTAGTGCTTCATTTAGTTGTGTTTGGGGCTTTTGTGATGTATCTAGTTGCTTGGAAAATGGTTGTGTGGTTATTTTTGTCTATGTACTCTCCTAACATAATCTAATGTTTTGCTTTCGCTGTAAAGCCTTTTTGAAATCGGACAACGTGGTTCGATTCAGGAGAAGTGTATCTTTAAAATGGTGTAAAATAGTCGTATGTTTGAGAAATGTAAATTATTAGATCTGTGGTTTTGAATTTGGCGCTCTGATTTTTCACTGGGTATTGTCAAACTCAATCCCGCTAACGGGATTGGTGTCGTATGAAGTTTTAAGTATGCTCTCTCTAATTCTCTCTTTCTCTCTCTCTTTCTTTCTTTCTTTCTTTCTTTCTTTCTTTCTTTCTTTCTTTCTCTCTCTCGGAGGACCTGAGCCCTAGGACCTTGCCTCAGGACTACCTGGCATGATGACTCCTTGCTGTCCCCAGTCCACCTGGCCGTGCTGCTACTCCAGTTTCAACTGTTCTGCCTCCGGCTATGGAACCCTGACCTGTTCACCGGACGTGCTACCTGTCCCAGACCTCCTGTTTTCAACTCTCTAGAGACAGCAGGAGCGGTAGAGATACTCTCAATGATCGGCTATGAAAAGCCAACTGACATTTACTCCTGAGGTGCTGACCTGTTGCACCCTCGACAACCACTGTGATTATTATTATTTGACCCTGCTGGTAATCTATGAACATTTGAACATCTTGGCCATGTTCTGTTATGATCTCCACCCGGCACAGCCAGAAGAGGACTGGCCACCCCTCAGAGCCTGGTTCCTCTCTAGGTTTCTTCCTAGGTTTTGGCCTTTGTAGGGAGTTTTTCCTAGCCACCGTGCTTCTACACCTGCATTGCTTGCTGTTTGGGGTTTTAGGCTGGGTTTCTGTACAGCACTTTGTGATATCAGCTGATGTAAGAAGGGCTTTATAAATACATTTCATTTGATATAGCATAAGAACACGGCAATAGCCATGGCAAAATTAGCTTTAAAGTAACTGTCCAGTGTTTCCAGATTCATATCAAAATGCATAACTTATAATCACTTACAATATTAGTTAAGTAACAACAGAATGGTGTGGGCGTACACCGGTCGTTAAAAATATGAATACAAGTAGACCGCTGATTGGCCAGCTCATCCTCCTCTAGACCGCTGATTGGCCAGCTCATCCTCCTCAGAAGTATGACATCATACTCTAGGAAATAGACAGCATTTTCCAAAACGGTCTGTTTGAGATACACGTTTGAGGTTGGATGGTTGAAGTAAGTATTTTTTCTTTCATTTATGCTTTGGCCGCAAATACAAGTATAGGGTGAGTCAACAACATTATTTGGGTATGAGTTAACAGAATATTAACTTTTAAAAAGTTACTTTAAAAAAGGGAAAAATGTGTAGAATTGCAGGAAATTAGCTTTAAAGGTCCAATGCAGCCGCTTTTTTTTTCTTTCTCAATGTCAAATCATTTCTGGGTAATAATTAAGTACCTTTACTGTGATCGTTTTCAATAAATGACCAAAAAGAAACAGAAATGTTTCTTAGCAAAGAGCAAGACTTCTGCAAGGAGCGTAACCCAGTGGTCTTAGTGGGGAGAGGAAAAAATAGCTGCTATTGGCAGAGAGGTTTGGTACTCCATCTTACTGGTGATGTCACAAGGCATCCCACCAAAACAAAACTCCTAGGGGAAACACTGGTATATACCACGGATATTATGTGACGTCATACCTTCTCCAGGTGCTCTCTGCTGACCAGAGCTCCGTTATCGTTGTCAGGGTCGGAGGGAGAGCCAGTCTTCCATTCCCGCGTTGCCGCCACAAACCTCTTCAGGAACTCTGGGTAAATACTCCTCTCTACGTAGATCCTACTGGTGCACAGACAGATCTCACCCTGGTGAGGAGGAGAAGAAGGAGGAAGAAGAAGGAGGAAGAAGTTGTTCATTTTACTGTCAGCTAGCAAAATGTGAGACATGCCACCACCATGTGGCCAACACATGAACTTGCAAACTGCACGTCCCAGATCAGAACCTCTCTTTATTGAGGGTCATTCAGCAGGGTTTCGTGTATAATACGGTCATGAACACAGCTGATAAAACATTACACTTCTACCAATGCATTTCTTTTATCTAAGCATTAATATAATGTTTGTATCATCTCACTCAACTGCAAACTCAATATTCCACGACTGGCCAGCCTCTTTTTTTCTTTTACCTTTATTTAACTAGGCAAGTCAGGATGAGCACTATTGGCTCATCCTGAGTCCCCCTCTTACCCTATTGGCTCATCCTGAGTCCCCCTCTTACCCTATTGGCTCATCCTGAGTCCCCCTCTTACCCTATTGGCTCATCCTGAGTCCCCCTCTTACCCTATTGGCTCATCCTGAGTCCCTCTCTCACTCTATTGGCCCATCCTGAGTCTTACTCTCACCTGATTGGAGAAGGAGGATCGTACGGTGGTGGTGACGGCTTGGTCTAGGTCGGCGTCTGAGAAGATGATGGCGGGGTTCTTCCCACCCAGCTCCAGACTCAGCTTCTTACAGAACGGAGCAGAGCGCTCCGTGATCCGCTGGGCCGTCGCCGTGGAGCCCGTGAAACTGACCAATGGGACGTCAGGGTGGCCCACGAGAGCGTCGCCCGCCCGCGGGCCGGTGCCGAACACCATGTTGACCACACCTGGAGGAAAACCTGGGGGATAGAAGAGGAGAAGGGAGGGAGACGGAGAGAGAGAGAGTAATGAGGAGAGAAAGAGGAGTTTGCTTTCACCAGTCTAGTTTTTTTCCAAGTGTCATTGCTGATTAGTTGTAATGAAGTGAGGTGTGTTGCTTTGTGGGTAGTGTAGTCCTACCGGCCTCATCCAGTAGTTTGCACATCATCCAGGCGGTTACCGAGGTCATCTCGCTGGGCTTAGCAACCACCGTGTTGCCCGTAGCAACAGCCGGAGCGATCTTCCAGGTGAGCAGGTATAGAGGCAGGTTCCAGGGACTGATCAAACCAGCTATACACACACACACACACACACACACACACACACACACACACACACACACACACACACACACACACACACACACACACACACACACACACACACACACACACACACACACACACACACACACACACGGAATCAGAAAGAGTTGGTAAGTTAATAAAACCACCTCTATAATAAGGCCAGGGCTCTATGGCACCCTATTCCCTTTATAGTGCACTACTGTTGACCAGGGCTCTATGGCACCCTATTCCCTTTATAGTGCACTACTGTTGACCAGGGCTCTATGGCACCCTATTCCCTTTATAGTGCACTACTGTTGACCAGGGCTCTATGGCACCCTATTCCCTTTATAGCGCACTACTGTTGACCAGGGCTCTATGGCACCCTATTCCCTTTATAGTGCACTACTGTTGACCAGGGCTCTATGGCACCCTATTCCCTTCATAGTGCACTACTGTTGACCAGGGCTCTATGGCACCCTATTCCCTTTATAGTGCACTACTGTTGACCAGGGCTCATAGGGTTCGGGTCTAAAGTAGTACAACTACATTGGGAATAGGGTGCCATTTGAGAGATATCCTGACTGCAATACCCATAACAAACAAGGCCCCTCTAACCCATAAACATTTCCCAGGATTTAAACAGGACTCTAAAGGGTTTGCACACATTTCAGCTCGCTGTGGATCTCCCCGTTGTCTACTGATCGTTCAGGTCGCTGTGGATCTCCCCGTTGTCTACTGATGGTTCAGCGGGCTGTGGATCTCCCCGTTCTCTACTGATCGTTCAGCGGGCTGTGGATCTCCCGTTCTCTACTGATCGTTCAGCTCGCTGTGGATCTCCCCGTTGTCTACTGATCGTTCAGGTCGCTGTGGATCTCCCCGTTGTCTACTGATGGTTCAGCGGGCTGTGGATCTCCCCGTTCTCTACTGATCGTTCAGCGGGCTGTGGATCTCCCGTTGTCTACTGATCGTTCAGCGGGCTGTGGATCTCCCCGTTGTCTACTGATGGTTCAGCGGGCTGTGGATCTCCCGTTGTCTACTGATGGTTCAGCGGGCTGTGGATCTCCCCGTTCTCTACTGATGGTTCAGCGGGCTGTGGATCTCCCCGTTCTCTACTGATGGTTCAGCGGGCTGTGGATTTCCCGTTGTCTACTGATGGTTCAGCGGGCTGTGGATCTCCCGTTCTCTACTGATGGTTCAGCGGGCTGTGGATCTCCCGTTGTCTACTGATGGTTCAGCTGGCTGTGGATCTCCCGTTGTCTACTGATGGTTCAGCGGGCTGTGGATCTCCCGTTGTCTACTGATCGTTCAGGTCGCTGTGGATCTCCCGTTCTCTACTGATGGTTCAGCGGGCTGTGGATCTCCCGTTGTCTACTGATGGTTCAGCGGGCTGTGGATCTCCCCGTTCTCTACTGATCGTTCAGCGGGCTGTGGATCTCCCCGTTGTCTACTGATGGTTCAGCGGGCTGTGGATCTCCCGTTGTCTACTGATGGTTCAGCGGGCTGTGGATCTCCCGTTCTCTACTGATGGTTCAGCGGGCTGTGGATCTCCCGTTCTCTACTGATGGTTCAGCGGGCTGTGGATCTCCCGTTGTCTACTGATGGTTCAGCGGGCTGTGGATCTCCCCGTTGTCTACTGATCGTTCAGCGGGCTGTGGATCTCCCCGTTGTCTACTGATGGTTCAGCGGGCTGTGGATCTCCCCGTTGTCTACTGATGGTTCAGCGGGCTGTGGATCTCCCCGTTGTCTACTGATCGTTCAGCGGGCTGTGGATCTCCCCGTTCTCTACTGATGGTTCAGCGGGCTGTGGATCTCCCCGTTGTCTACTGATCGTTCAGCGGGCTGTGGATCTCCCCGTTGTCTACTGATCGTTCAGCGGGCTGTGGATCTCCCCGTTGTCTACTGATCGTTCAGCGGGCTGTGGATCTCCTGTTCTCTACTGATGGTTCAGCGGGCTGTGGATCTCCTGTTCTCTACTGATGGTTCAGCGGGCTGTGGATCTCCCGTTGTCTACTGATGGTTCAGCGGGCTGTGGATCTCCCGTTGTCTACTGATGGTTCAGCGGGCTGTGGATCTCCCGTTGTCTACTGATGGTTCAGCGGGCTGTGGATCTCCCGTTCTCTACTGATGGTTCAGCGGGCTGTGGATCTCCCGTTCTCTACTGATGGTTCAGCGGGCTGTGGATCTCCCCGTTGTCTACTGATGGTTCAGCGGGCTGTGGATCTCCCCGTTGTCTACTGATGGTTCAGCGGGCTGTGGATCTCCCGTTCTCTACTGATGGTTCAGCGGGCTGTGGATCTCCCCGTTCTCTACTGATGGTTCAGCGGGCTGTGGATCTCCCGTTGTCTACTGATGGTTCAGCGGGCTGTGGATCTCCCGTTCTCTACTGATGGTTCAGCGGGCTGTGGATCTCCCGTTCTCTACTGATCGTTCAGCGGGCTGTGGATCTCCCGTTCTCTACTGATGGTTCAGCGGGCTGTGGATCTCCCCGTTGTCTACTGATGGTTCAGCGGGCTGTGGATCTCCCCGTTGTCTACTGATGGTTCAGCGGGCTGTGGATCTCCCGTTCTCTACTGATGGTTCAGCGGGCTGTGGATCTCCCGTTCTCTACTGATGGTTCAGCGGGCTGTGGATCTCCCGTTCTCTACTGATGGTTCAGCGGGCTGTGGAGCTCCCCGTTGTCTACTGATGGTTCAGCGGGCTGTGGATCTCCCGATTGTCTACTGATGGTTCAGCGGGCTGTGGATCTCCCCGTTCTCTACTGATGGTTCAGCGGGCTGTGGATCTCCCCGTTGTCTACTGATGGTTCAGCGGGCTGTGGATCTCCCGTTCTCTACTGATGGTTCAGCGGGCTGTGGATCTCCCGTTCTCTACTGATGGTTCAGCGGGCTGTGGATCTCCCCGTTGTCTACTGATGGTTCAGCTCGCTGTGGATCTCCCCGTTGTCTACTGATGGTTCAGCGGGCTGTGGATCTCCCGTTCTCTACTGATGGTTCAGCGGGCTGTGGATCTCCCGTTGTCTACTGATGGTTCAGTGGGCTGTGGATCTCCCGTTCTCTACTGATGGTTCAGCGGGCTGTGGATCTCCCGTTGTCTACTGATGGTTCAGCGGGCTGTGGATCTCCCGTTGTCTACTGATGGTTCAGCGGGCTGTGGATCTCCCCGTTGTCTACTGATGGTTCAGCGGGCTGTGGATCTCCCGTTGTCTACTGATGGTTCAGCGGGCTGTGGATCTCCCGTTGTCTACTGATGGTTCAGCGGGCTGTGGATCTCCCCGTTCTCTACTGATGGTTCAGCGGGCTGTGGATCTCCCCGTTGTCTACTGATGGTTCAGCGGGCTGTGGATCTCCCCGTTGTCTACTGATGGTTCAGGTCGCTGTGGATCTCCCGTTGTCTACTGATGGTTCAGCGGGCTGTGGATCTCCCCGTTCTCTACTGATGGTTCAGCGGGCTGTGGATCTCCCCGTTGTCTACTGATCGTTCAGCGGGCTGTGGATCTCCCCGTTCTCTACTGATGGTTCAGCGGGCTGTGGATCTCCCCGTTGTCTACTGATCGTTCAGCGGGCTGTGGATCTCCCCGTTGTCTACTGATCGTTCAGCGGGCTGTGGATCTCCCCGTTGTCTACTGATCGTTCAGCGGGCTGTGGATCTCCTGTTCTCTACTGATGGTTCAGCGGGCTGTGGATCTCCTGTTCTCTACTGATGGTTCAGCGGGCTGTGGATCTCCCGTTGTCTACTGATGGTTCAGCGGGCTGTGGATCTCCCGTTGTCTACTGATGGTTCAGCGGGCTGTGGATCTCCCGTTGTCTACTGATGGTTCAGCGGGCTGTGGATCTCCCGTTCTCTACTGATGGTTCAGCGGGCTGTGGATCTCCCGTTCTCTACTGATGGTTCAGCGGGCTGTGGATCTCCCCGTTGTCTACTGATGGTTCAGCGGGCTGTGGATCTCCCCGTTGTCTACTGATGGTTCAGCGGGCTGTGGATCTCCCGTTCTCTACTGATGGTTCAGCGGGCTGTGGATCTCCCCCGTTCTCTACTGATGGTTCAGCGGGCTGTGGATCTCCCGTTGTCTACTGATGGTTCAGCGGGCTGTGGATCTCCCGTTCTCTACTGATGGTTCAGCGGGCTGTGGATCTCCCGTTCTCTACTGATCGTTCAGCGGGCTGTGGATCTCCCGTTGTCTACTGATCGTTCAGCGGGCTGTGGATCTCCCCGTTGTCTACTGATGGTTCAGCGGGCTGTGGATCTCCCGTTGTCTACTGATGGTTCAGCGGGCTGTGGATCTCCCGTTGTCTACTGATGGTTCAGCGGGCTGTGGATCTCCCGTTGTCTACTGATCGTTCAGGTCGCTGTGGATCTCCCGTTCTCTACTGATGGTTCAGCGGGCTGTGGATCTCCCGTTGTCTACTGATGGTTCAGCGGGCTGTGGATCTCCCCGTTCTCTACTGATCGTTCAGCGGGCTGTGGATCTCCCCGTTGTCTACTGATGGTTCAGCGGGCTGTGGATCTCCCGTTGTCTACTGATGGTTCAGCGGGCTGTGGATCTCCCGTTCTCTACTGATGGTTCAGCGGGCTGTGGATCTCCCGTTCTCTACTGATGGTTCAGCGGGCTGTGGATCTCCCGTTGTCTACTGATGGTTCAGCGGGCTGTGGATCTCCCCGTTGTCTACTGATCGTTCAGCGGGCTGTGGATCTCCCCGTTGTCTACTGATGGTTCAGCGGGCTGTGGATCTCCCCGTTGTCTACTGATGGTTCAGCGGGCTGTGGATCTCCCCGTTGTCTACTGATCGTTCAGCGGGCTGTGGATCTCCCCGTTCTCTACTGATGGTTCAGCGGGCTGTGGATCTCCCCGTTGTCTACTGATCGTTCAGCGGGCTGTGGATCTCCCCTGTTGTCTACTGATCGTTCAGCGGGCTGTGGATCTCCCCGTTGTCTACTGATCGTTCAGCGGGCTGTGGATCTCCTGTTCTCTACTGATGGTTCAGCGGGCTGTGGATCTCCTGTTCTCTACTGATGGTTCAGCGGGCTGTGGATCTCCCGTTGTCTACTGATGGTTCAGCGGGCTGTGGATCTCCCGTTGTCTACTGATGGTTCAGCGGGCTGTGGATCTCCCGTTGTCTACTGATGGTTCAGCGGGCTGTGGATCTCCCGTTCTCTACTGATGGTTCAGCGGGCTGTGGATCTCCCGTTCTCTACTGATGGTTCAGCGGGCTGTGGATCTCCCCGTTGTCTACTGATGGTTCAGCGGGCTGTGGATCTCCCCGTTGTCTACTGATGGTTCAGCGGGCTGTGGATCTCCCGTTCTCTACTGATGGTTCAGCGGGCTGTGGATCTCCCCGTTCTCTACTGATGGTTCAGCGGGCTGTGGATCTCCCGTTGTCTACTGATGGTTCAGCGGGCTGTGGATCTCCCGTTCTCTACTGATGGTTCAGCGGGCTGTGGATCTCCCGTTCTCTACTGATCGTTCAGCGGGCTGTGGATCTCCCGTTCTCTACTGATGGTTCAGCGGGCTGTGGATCTCCCCGTTGTCTACTGATGGTTCAGCGGGCTGTGGATCTCCCCGTTGTCTACTGATGGTTCAGCGGGCTGTGGATCTCCCGTTCTCTACTGATGGTTCAGCGGGCTGTGGATCTCCCGTTCTCTACTGATGGTTCAGCGGGCTGTGGATCTCCCGTTCTCTACTGATGGTTCAGCGGGCTGTGGAGCTCCCCGTTGTCTACTGATGGTTCAGCGGGCTGTGGATCTCCCCGTTGTCTACTGATGGTTCAGCGGGCTGTGGATCTCCCCGTTCTCTACTGATGGTTCAGCGGGCTGTGGATCTCCCCGTTGTCTACTGATGGTTCAGCGGGCTGTGGATCTCCCGTTCTCTACTGATGGTTCAGCGGGCTGTGGATCTCCCGTTCTCTACTGATGGTTCAGCGGGCTGTGGATCTCCCCGTTGTCTACTGATGGTTCAGCTCGCTGTGGATCTCCCCGTTGTCTACTGATGGTTCAGCGGGCTGTGGATCTCCCGTTCTCTACTGATGGTTCAGCGGGCTGTGGATCTCCCGTTGTCTACTGATGGTTCAGCGGGCTGTGGATCTCCCGTTCTCTACTGATGGTTCAGCGGGCTGTGGATCTCCCGTTGTCTACTGATGGTTCAGCGGGCTGTGGATCTCCCGTTGTCTACTGATGGTTCAGCGGGCTGTGGATCTCCCCCGTTGTCTACTGATGGTTCAGCGGGCTGTGGATCTCCCGTTGTCTACTGATGGTTCAGCGGGCTGTGGATCTCCCGTTGTCTACTGATGGTTCAGCGGGCTGTGGATCTCCCCGTTCTCTACTGATGGTTCAGCGGGCTGTGGATCTCCCCGTTGTCTACTGATGGTTCAGCGGGCTGTGGATCTCCCCGTTGTCTACTGATGGTTCAGGTCGCTGTGGATCTCCCGTTGTCTACTGATGGTTCAGCGGGCTGTGGATCTCCCCGTTCTCTACTGATGGTTCAGCGGGCTGTGGATCTCCCCGTTGTCTACTGATCGTTCAGCGGGCTGTGGATCTCCCCGTTCTCTACTGATGGTTCAGCGGGCTGTGGATCTCCCCGTTGTCTACTGATCGTTCAGCGGGCTGTGGATCTCCCCGTTGTCTACTGATCGTTCAGCGGGCTGTGGATCTCCCCGTTGTCTACTGATCGTTCAGCGGGCTGTGGATCTCCTGTTCTCTACTGATGGTTCAGCGGGCTGTGGATCTCCTGTTCTCTACTGATGGTTCAGCGGGCTGTGGATCTCCCGTTGTCTACTGATGGTTCAGCGGGCTGTGGATCTCCCGTTGTCTACTGATGGTTCAGCGGGCTGTGGATCTCCCGTTGTCTACTGATGGTTCAGCGGGCTGTGGATCTCCCGTTCTCTACTGATGGTTCAGCGGGCTGTGGATCTCCCGTTCTCTACTGATGGTTCAGCGGGCTGTGGATCTCCCCGTTGTCTACTGATGGTTCAGCGGGCTGTGGATCTCCCTGTTGTCTACTGATCGTTCAGCGGGCTGTGGATCTCCCCGTTGTCTACTGATCGTTCAGCGGGCTGTGGATCTCCTGTTCTCTACTGATGGTTCAGCGGGCTGTGGATCTCCTGTTCTCTACTGATGGTTCAGCGGGCTGTGGATCTCCCGTTGTCTACTGATGGTTCAGCGGGCTGTGGATCTCCCGTTGTCTACTGATGGTTCAGCGGGCTGTGGATCTCCCGTTGTCTACTGATGGTTCAGCGGGCTGTGGATCTCCCGTTCTCTACTGATGGTTCAGCGGGCTGTGGATCTCCCGTTCTCTACTGATGGTTCAGCGGGCTGTGGATCTCCCCGTTGTCTACTGATGGTTCAGCGGGCTGTGGATCTCCCCGTTGTCTACTGATGGTTCAGCGGGCTGTGGATCTCCCGTTCTCTACTGATGGTTCAGCGGGCTGTGGATCTCCCCGTTCTCTACTGATGGTTCAGCGGGCTGTGGATCTCCCGTTGTCTACTGATGGTTCAGCGGGCTGTGGATCTCCCGTTCTCTACTGATGGTTCAGCGGGCTGTGGATCTCCCGTTCTCTACTGATCGTTCAGCGGGCTGTGGATCTCCAGTTCTCTACTGATGGTTCAGCGGGCTGTGGATCTCCCCGTTGTCTACTGATGGTTCAGCGGGCTGTGGATCTCCCCGTTGTCTACTGATGGTTCAGCGGGCTGTGGATCTCCCGTTCTCTACTGATGGTTCAGCGGGCTGTGGATCTCCCGTTCTCTACTGATGGTTCAGCGGGCTGTGGATCTCCCGTTCTCTACTGATGGTTCAGCGGGCTGTGGAGCTCCCCGTTGTCTACTGATGGTTCAGCGGGCTGTGGATCTCCCCGTTGTCTACTGATGGTTCAGCGGGCTGTGGATCTCCCCGTTCTCTACTGATGGTTCAGCGGGCTGTGGATCTCCCCGTTGTCTACTGATGGTTCAGCGGGCTGTGGATCTCCCGTTCTCTACTGATGGTTCAGCGGGCTGTGGATCTCCCGTTCTCTACTGATGGTTCAGCGGGCTGTGGATCTCCCCGTTGTCTACTGATGGTTCAGCTCGCTGTGGATCTCCCCGTTGTCTACTGATGGTTCAGCGGGCTGTGGATCTCCCGTTCTCTACTGATGGTTCAGCGGGCTGTGGATCTCCCGTTGTCTACTGATGGTTCAGCGGGCTGTGGATCTCCCGTTCTCTACTGATGGTTCAGCGGGCTGTGGATCTCCCGTTGTCTACTGATGGTTCAGCGGGCTGTGGATCTCCCGTTGTCTACTGATGGTTCAGCGGGCTGTGGATCTCCCCGTTGTCTACTGATGGTTCAGCGGGCTGTGGATCTCCCGTTGTCTACTGATGGTTCAGCGGGCTGTGGATCTCCCGTTGTCTACTGATGGTTCAGCGGGCTGTGGATCTCCCCGTTCTCTACTGATGGTTCAGCGGGCTGTGGATCTCCCCGTTGTCTACTGATGGTTCAGCGGGCTGTGGATCTCCCCGTTGTCTACTGATGGTTCAGGTCGCTGTGGATCTCCCGTTGTCTACTGATGGTTCAGCGGGCTGTGGATCTCCCCGTTCTCTACTGATGGTTCAGCGGGCTGTGGATCTCCCCCGTTGTCTACTGATCGTTCAGCGGGCTGTGGATCTCCCCGTTCTCTACTGATGGTTCAGCGGGCTGTGGATCTCCCCGTTGTCTACTGATCGTTCAGCGGGCTGTGGATCTCCCCGTTGTCTACTGATCGTTCAGCGGGCTGTGGATCTCCCCGTTGTCTACTGATCGTTCAGCGGGCTGTGGATCTCCTGTTCTCTACTGATGGTTCAGCGGGCTGTGGATCTCCTGTTCTCTACTGATGGTTCAGCGGGCTGTGGATCTCCCGTTGTCTACTGATGGTTCAGCGGGCTGTGGATCTCCCGTTGTCTACTGATGGTTCAGCGGGCTGTGGATCTCCCGTTGTCTACTGATGGTTCAGCGGGCTGTGGATCTCCCGTTCTCTACTGATGGTTCAGCGGGCTGTGGATCTCCCGTTCTCTACTGATGGTTCAGCGGGCTGTGGATCTCCCCGTTGTCTACTGATGGTTCAGCGGGCTGTGGATCTCCCCGTTGTCTACTGATGGTTCAGCGGGCTGTGGATCTCCCGTTCTCTACTGATGGTTCAGCGGGCTGTGGATCTCCCCGTTCTCTACTGATGGTTCAGCGGGCTGTGGATCTCCCGTTGTCTACTGATGGTTCAGCGGGCTGTGGATCTCCCGTTCTCTACTGATGGTTCAGCGGGCTGTGGATCTCCCGTTCTCTACTGATCGTTCAGCGGGCTGTGGATCTCCCGTTCTCTACTGATGGTTCAGCGGGCTGTGGATCTCCCCGTTGTCTACTGATGGTTCAGCGGGCTGTGGATCTCCCCGTTGTCTACTGATGGTTCAGCGGGCTGTGGATCTCCCGTTCTCTACTGATGGTTCAGCGGGCTGTGGATCTCCCGTTCTCTACTGATGGTTCAGCGGGCTGTGGATCTCCCGTTCTCTACTGATGGTTCAGCGGGCTGTGGAGCTCCCCGTTGTCTACTGATGGTTCAGCGGGCTGTGGATCTCCCCGTTGTCTACTGATGGTTCAGCGGGCTGTGGATCTCCCCGTTCTCTACTGATGGTTCAGCGGGCTGTGGATCTCCCCGTTGTCTACTGATGGTTCAGCGGGCTGTGGATCTCCCGTTCTCTACTGATGGTTCAGCGGGCTGTGGATCTCCCGTTCTCTACTGATGGTTCAGCGGGCTGTGGATCTCCCCGTTGTCTACTGATGGTTCAGCTCGCTGTGGATCTCCCCGTTGTCTACTGATGGTTCAGCGGGCTGTGGATCTCCCGTTCTCTACTGATGGTTCAGCGGGCTGTGGATCTCCCGTTGTCTACTGATGGTTCAGCGGGCTGTGGATCTCCGTTCTCTACTGATGGTTCAGCGGGCTGTGGATCTCCCGTTGTCTACTGATGGTTCAGCGGGCTGTGGATCTCCCGTTGTCTACTGATGGTTCAGCGGGCTGTGGATCTCCCCGTTGTCTACTGATGGTTCAGCGGGCTGTGGATCTCCGTTGTCTACTGATGGTTCAGCGGGCTGTGGATCTCCCGTTGTCTACTGATGGTTCAGCGGGCTGTGGATCTCCCCGTTCTCTACTGATGGTTCAGCGGGCTGTGGATCTCCCCGTTGTCTACTGATGGTTCAGCGGGCTGTGGATCTCCCCGTTGTCTACTGATGGTTCAGGTCGCTGTGGATCTCCCGTTGTCTACTGATGGTTCAGCGGGCTGTGGATCTCCCCGTTCTCTACTGATGGTTCAGCGGGCTGTGGATCTCCCGTTGTCTACTGATCGTTCAGCGGGCTGTGGATCTCCCCGTTGTCTACTGATGGTTCAGCGGGCTGTGGATCTCCCGTTGTCTACTGATCGTTCAGGTCGCTGTGGATCTCCCGTTCTCTACTGATGGTTCAGCGGGCTGTGGATCTCCCGTTGTCTACTGATGGTTCAGCGGGCTGTGGATCTCCCCGTTGTCTACTGATGGTTCAGCGGGCTGTGGATCTCCCCGTTGTCTACTGATGGTTCAGCGGGCTGTGGATCTCCCGTTGTCTACTGATCGTTCAGCGGGCTGTGGATCTCCCGTTCTCTACTGATGGTTCAGCGGGCTGTGGATCTCCCGTTCTCTACTGATGGTTCAGGTCGCTGTGGATCTAGCGTTCTCTACTGATGGTTCAGCGGGCTGTGGATCTCCCGTTGTCTACTGATGGTTCAGCGCGATGACTGACACATTTATTAGCGTGATTCTACATGTAAAATTGTTTTGCACTCGGTTCACTAAGTTCTCTCAGCAGCCAAACACTATTGGTGTGTCTGAGTCTGGAGACAGCTTTATAACTTCAAAAGCTTTTAGTTCATCAAGGCCTGGTCTCCCACACACAGACCTCCCCACACACACGCAGACCCCCCCCACACAGACCCCCCACACACACACAGACCCCCACACACAGACCTCCCCACACACACAGACCCCCACACACAGACCCCACACACACGAGACCCCCACACACAGACCCCCACACACACACAGACCCCCCACACAGACCCCCCCACACACAGACCCCTCCCCACACACACAGACCCCCCCACACACAGAACCTCCCCCCACACACAGACCCCCCCACACACAGAACCCCCCACACACACAGACCCCCCCACACACACAGACACCCCCACACACAGACCCCCACACACAGACCCCCCCACACACAGACCCCCACACACACAGACCCCCCCACACACAGACTCCCCCACACACACAGACCCCCCCCACACACACAGACCCCCCACACACACAGACCCCCCCACACACTGACCCCCCACACACACACAGACCCCCCCACACACACAGACCCCCCACACACACAGACCCCCCACACACTGACCCCCCACACACACACAGACCCCCCCACACACACGCAGACCCCCCACACACAGACCTCCCCACACACCGCAGACCCCCCCACACACAGACCCCCCCACACACACACACAGACCCCCCCCACACACAGACCCCCCCCACACACAGACCCCTCCCCACACACACAGAACCTCCCCCCACACACAGAACCTCCCCCCACACACAGACCCCCCCACACACAGAACCCCCCCACACACAGACCCCCCCACACACACAGACACCCCCACACACAGACCCCCCACACACAGACCCCCCACACACAGACCCCCCACACACAGACTCCCCCACACACAGACCCCCCCCACACACACAGACCCCCCCACACACAGACCCCCCCACACACTGACCCCCCCACACACACACAGACCCCCCACACACACAGACCCCCCACACACACACAGACCCCCCACACACAGACCCCCCCACACACAGACCTCCCCACACACACAGACCCCCCCCACACACACAGACCCCCCCACACACAGACCCCCCCACACACTGACCCCCCACACACACAGACCCCCCCACACACACAGACCCCCCACACACTGACCCCCCACACACACAGACCCCCCCACACACACAGACCCCCACACACAGACCCCCCCACACACAGACCCCCCCACACACTAACCCCCCCACACACACAGACCCCCCCCACACACAGACCCCCACACACACTGACCCCCCCACACACACACAGACCCCCCCACACACAGACCCCCCACACACAGACCCCCCCACACACACACAGACCCCCACACACACCACGCAGACCCCCACACACACAGACCCCCCCACACACAGACCCCCACACACACAGACCCCCCACACACAGACCCCCCACACACACAGACCCCCCACACACAGACCCCCCCACACACAGACCCCCCACACACACAGACCCCCCACACACAGACCCCCCACACAGACCCCCCACACACAGACCCCCCACACACAGACCCCCCACACACACAGACCCCCCCCACACACAGACAGCTAGGACTCACCCACTCCCACAGGACTACGGACAGTGTAGTTAATACAGCCCAGATGGTCCATGGTACTGCAGTCAGTGGTGTGGTGGAGAACAGAAGAGGCAAAGAACCTAAAGTTATACACCGCCCGCGGGACATCCACCGTACGGGCAAACACTACGGTTTTACCTGGAACACAATCAGACACACAGGAGGAAACGGTTTTACCTGGAACACAGTAATACAGTCGCAGGAGGAAACTGTTTTACCTGGAACACAGTAATACAGTCGCAGGAGGAAACGGTTTTACCTGGAACACAGTAATACAGTCGCAGGAGGAAACGGTTTTACCTGGAACACAGTCAGACACACAGGAGGAAACGGTTTTTACCTGGAACACAGTCAGACACACAGGAGGAAACAGTTTTACCTGGAACACAGTAATACAGTCACAGGAGGAAACGGTTTTTACCTGGAACACAGTCAGACACACAGGAGGAAATGCTTTTACCTGGAACACAGTCAGACACACAGGAGGAAATGCTTTTACCTGGAACACAGTCAGACACACAGGAGGAAACGGTTTTACCTGGAACACAGTCAGACACACAGGAGGAAGCTGTTTTACCTGGAACACAGTAATACAGTCGCAGGAGGAAACGGTTTTAGCTGGAACACAGTAATACAGTCGCAGGAGGAAACGGTTTTACCTGGAACACAGTAATACAGTCACAGGAGGAAACGGTTTTACCTGGAACACAGTAATACAGTCGCAGGAGGAAACGGTTTTACCTGGAACACAGTAATACAGTCGCAGGAGGAAATGGTTTTACCTGGAACACAGTAATACAGTCGCAGGAGGAAACTGTTTTACCTGGAACACAGTAATACAGTCGCAGGAGGAAACGGTTTTACCTGGAACACAGTAATACAGTCACAGGAGGAAACGGTTTTACCTGGAACACAGTAATACAGTCGCAGGAGGAAACGGTTTTACCTGGAACACAGTAATACAGTCGCAGGAGGAAACTGGTTTTACCTGGAACACAGTAATACAGTCGCAGGAGGAAATGCTTTTACCTGGAACACAGTCAGACACACAGGAGGAAACGGTTTTACCTGGAACACAGTAATACAGTCACAGGAGGAAACGGTTTTACCTGGAACACAGTAATACAGTCACAGGAGGAAACGGTTTTACCTGGAACACAGTAATACAGTCGCAGGAGGAAACTGTTTTACCTGGAACACAGTAATACAGTCACAGGAGGAAACGGTTTTACCTGGAACACAGTAATACAGTCGCAGGAGGAAACTGTTTTACCTGGAACACAGTAATACAGTCGCAGGAGGAAACTGTTTTACCTGGAACACAGTAATACAGTCGCAGGAGGAAACTGTTTTACCTGGAACACAGTAATACAGTCGCAGGAGGAAACGGTTTTACCTGGAACACAGTAATACAGTCGCAGGAGGAAACGGTTTTACCTGGAACACAGTAATACAGTCGCAGGAGGAAACGGTTTTCTTGTTCTTGTTCTGTGGTCTTGTTGTGGTCCAGACTTCCCAGCCAAATTTCCATCAGATCAGGGGTTAGAGGTTATTACCTTGGTCCCGTGACTCTACCTGGGCAAACTCTTCCAGGTGAGCTTACATCAGGTCAAGGGTTAGAGGTTATTACCTTGGTCCCGTGACTCAGCCTGGGCGAACTCTTCCAGCTGAGCTTCCATCAGGTCAGCCAATTTATTCATCACCTGACCCCTCTCAGCTGGGCTACGGGCTGACCAATCAGGGAATGCCTCTTTAGCGGCCTGCACCGCAGCCTCCACCTGCAACCAATCAGGACAGGGTTGGTGTGTGTGTGTGTGTGTGTCTGTCTGTCAAGCCAAACGTCAAACGGCAGTCCATAAACAGTGGTGGAAAAAGTACCCAATTTTCATACTTGAGTAAAAGTACAGATACCTTATTAGAAAATGACTCAAGTAAAAGTGAAAGTCACCCAGTAAAATACATACTTGAGTAAAAGTCTAAAAGTATTTCGTTTTAAATATACTGAAGTATCAAAAGTAGAAGTATAAATAATTTAAAATGTCTTATATTAAGCAAACCAGACGGCACGATTTTCTTGTTTTTGTAAATTTACAGATAGCGATGGGCACAGTTCAACACTCAGACATAATTTACAAACGAAGCATGTGTGTTTTTTGAGTCTGCCAGATCAGAGGCAGAAGAGATGACCAGGGATGTTCTCTTGATAAGTGTGTGAATTAGACAATTTCCCTGTCCTGCTAGCCATTCAAAAATGTAACGAGTACTTTTTGCATTTCAGGGAAAATGTAAGGAGTAAAAAGTACATTATTTTCTTTAGGAATGTAGTGAAGTAAAAGTTGTCAAAAATATAAATAGTAAAGTACAGATATCCAAAAAACGACTTAAGTAGTACTTAAAAGTATTTTTACTGAAGTACTTTACACCACTGTCCATAAAGTAGCCTAGCAGAAAAATATTTCACCATAACATAGTATACTATAGAACACATCCAATCCAAACTACGGTGATGAGAAATACCAGACACTCCAAACTACTGTGATGAGAAATACCAGACACTCCAAACTACTGTGATGAGAAATACCAGACACTCCAAACTACTGTGATGAGAAATACCAGACACTCCAACCCAACCTACTGTGATGAGAAATACCAGACACTCCAACCCAAACTACTGTGATGAGAAATACCAGACACTCCAACCCAAACTACTGTGATGAGAAATACCAGACACTCCAACCCAAACTACTGTGATGAGAAATACCAGACACTCCAACCCAAACTACTGTGATGAGAAATACCAGACACTCCAACCAAACTACTGTGATGAGAAATACCAGACACTCCAACCCAAACTACTGTGATGAGAAATACCAGACACTCCAACCCAAACTACTGTGATGAGAAATACCAGACACTCCAACCCAAACTACTGTGATGAGAAATACCAGACACTCCAACCCAAACTACTGTGATGAGAAATACCAGACACTCCAACCCAAACTACTGTGATGAGAAATACCAGACACTCCAACCCAAACTACTGTGATGAGAAATACCAGACACTCCAACCCAAACTACTGTGATGAGAAATACCAGACACTCCAACCCAAACTACTGTGATGAGAAATACCAGACACTCCAACCCAAACTACTGTGATGAGAAATACCAGACACTCCAACCCAAACTACTGTGATGAGAAATACCAGACACTCCAACCCAAACTACTGTGATGAGAAATACCAGACACTCCAACCCAAACTACTGTGATGAGAAATACCAGACACTCCAACCCAAACTACTGTGATGAGAAATACCAGACACTCCAACCCAAACTACTGTGATGAGAAATACCAGACACTCCAAACTACTGTGATGAGAAATACCAGACACTCCAACCCAAACTACTGTGATGAGAAATACCAGACACTCCAACCCAAACTACTGTGATGAGAAATACCAGACACTCCAACCCAAACTACTGTGATGAGAAATACCAGACACTCCAACCCAAACTACTGTGATGAGAAATACCAGACACTCCAACCCAAACTACTGTGATGAGAAATACCAGACACTCCAAACTACTGTGATGAGAAATACCAGACACTCCAACCCAAACTACTGTGATGAGAAATACCAGACACTCCAACCCAAACTACTGTGATGAGAAATACCAGACACTCCAACCCAAACTACTGTGATGAGAAATACCAGACACTCCAACCCAAACTACTGTGATGAGAAATACCAGACACTCCAACCCAAACTACTGTGATGAGAAATACCAGACACTCCAACCCAAACTACTGTGATGAGAAATACCAGACACTCCAAACTACTGTGATGAGAAATACCAGACACTCCAACCCAAACTACTGTGATGAGAAATACCAGACACTCCAACCCAAACTACTGTGATGAGAAATACCAGACACTCCAACCCAAACTACTGTGATGAGAAATACCAGACACTCCAACCCAAACTACTGTGATGAGAAATACCAGACACTCCAACCCAAACTACTGTGATGAGAAATACCAGACACTCCAACCCAAACTACTGTGATGAGAAATACCAGACACTCCAACCCAAACTACTGTGATGAGAAATACCAGACACTCCAACCCAAACTACTGTGATGAGAAATACCAGACACTCCAAACTACTGTGATGAGAAATACCAGACACTCCAACCCAAACTACTGTGATGAGAAATACCAGACACTCCAACCCAAACTACTGTGATGAGAAATACCAGACACTCCAACCCAAACTACTGTGATGAGAAATACCAGACACTCCAACCCAAACTACTGTGATGAGAAATACCAGACACTCCAACCCAAACTACTGTGATGAGAAATACCAGACACTCCAACCCAAACTACTGTGATGAGAAATACCAGACACTCCAACCCAAACTACTGTGATGAGAAATACCAGACACTCCAAACTACTGTGATGAGAAATACCAGACACTCCAACCCAAACTACTGTGATGAGAAATACCAGACACTCCAAACTACTGTGATGAGAAATACCAGACACTCCAACCCAAACTACTGTGATGAGAAATACCAGACACTCCAACCCAAACTACTGTGATGAGAAATACCAGACACTCCAATCCAAACTACTGTCATGAGAAATACCAGACACTCCAACCCAAACTACTGTGATGAGAAATACCAGACACTCCAACCTACTGTGATGAGAAATACCAGACACTCCAACCCAAACTACTGTGATGAGAAATACCAGACACTCCAACCCAAACTACTGTGATGAGAAATACCAGACACTCCAACCCAAACTACTGTGATGAGAAATACCAGACACTCCAACCTACTGTGATGAGAAATACCAGACACTCCAACCCAAACTACTGTGATGAGAAATACCAGACACTCCAACCCAAACTACTGTGATGAGAAATACCAGACACTCCAACAAACTACTGTGATGAGAAATACCAGACACTCCAACCCAAACTACTGTGATGAGAAATACCAGACACTCCAACCCAAACTACTGTGATGAGAAATACCAGACACTCCAACCCAAACTACTGTGATGAGAAATACCAGACACTCCAACCCAAACTACTGTGATGAGAAATACCAGACACTCCAACCCAAACTACTGTGATGAGAAATACCAGACACTCCAACCCAAACTACTGTGATGAGAAATACCAGACACTCCAACCCAAACTACTGTGATGAGAAATACCAGACACTCCAACAAACTACTGTGATGAGAAATACCAGACACTCCAACCCAAACTACTGTGATGAGAAATACCAGACACTCCAACCCAAACTACTGTGATGAGAAATACCAGACACTCCAACCCAAACTACTGTGATGAGAAATACCAGACACTCCAACCCAAACTACTGTGATGAGAAATACCAGACACTCCAACCCAAACTACTGTGATGAGAAATACCAGACACTCCAACCCAAACTACTGTGATGAGAAATACCAGACACTCCAACCCAAACTACTGTGATGAGAAATACCAGACACTCCAAACTACTGTGATGAGAAATACCAGACACTCCAAACTACTGTGATGAGAAATACCAGACACTCCAATCCAAACTACTGTGATGAGAAATACCAGACACTCCAACCCCAGTCTGAGGTCCTGAGCACTCTAGAGAAGATCAAGGATCTCTGTACTTTGCTACGTTCATCTTTCCCTCGATCCTGACTAGTCTCCCAGTCCCTTCCACTGAAAAACATCCCCACAGCATGATGCTGCCACCACCATGCTTCACCGTAGGGATGGTGCCAGGTTTCCCCCAGACGTGATGCTTGGCATTCAGGCCAAGAGTTCAATCTTGGTTTCATCAGACCAGAAAATCTTGTTTCTCATGGTCTGAGAGTCTTTAGGTGCCTTTTGGCAAACTCCAAGTGGGCTGTCATGTGCCTTTTACTGAGGAGTGGCTTCCGTCTGGCCACTCTACCATAAAGGTCTGATTGGTGGAGTGCTGCAGAGATGGTTGTCCTTCTGGAAGGTTCGTACATTTCCACAGAGGAGCTCTGTCTTAGTGACCATGGGGTTCTTGGTCACCTCCCTGACCAAGGCCCTTCTCCTCCGATTGCTCAGTTTTGCCGGGTGGCCAGCTCTACGAAGAGTCTTGGTGGTTCCAAACTTCTTCTATTTAAGAATGATGGAGGCCACTGTGTTCTTGGGGACCTTCAATGCTGAAGACATTTTTTTGGTACCCTTCCCCAGATCTGTGTCTCGACACAATCCTGTCTTGGAGCTCTACGGACAATTCCTTCTACCTCATGGCTTGGTTTTTGCTCTGACGTGCACTGTCAACTGTGGGACCTTTATATAGACAGGTGTGTGCCTTTCCAAGTCATGTCCAATCAATTGAATTTACCACAGATGGACTCCGATTAAGTTGTAGAAACATCTCAAGGATGATCAATGGAAACAGGATGCACCTGAAATACATTTTGAGTCTCATAGCAAAGGGTCTGAATGCTTACGTAAATAAGGAATTTCATTTATTTTTATACAACTGCAAAAAATTCTAGAAACCTGTTTTCACTTTGTCATTATTGGGTATTGTGTGTAGATTGCTGAAGAAACAAATATATTTAATCATTTTTAGAATAAGGCTGTAACGTAACAAAATGTGGAAAAAGTCAATGAATACTTTCCGTTATATATGTATATTGAGAAACACCACACACTCTAACCCAAACTAGACAGAGAAAAACAACAAAGGTATTTTAGTTGCCAGAATGTCTTGGCTTTTCAGCTTTTAACCAGCCTAACTTCTTACTTAAACATGTTGTGTGAGTTTAATAGAATGACTAGACCAGGGTCCATTGACCTAGCTGTTGTTTAATCATTATCTGTCAGTCTAGTCTGTAGACTTTGCACAGAGCAAAGGTACATCTCCGTGACTCAGCAAGAGGACATAGGCAGAATCATTTAAGGTATAGGCTACACTTGTCAGTTGAAGTCAGAAGTTTACATACACTTAAGGTTGGAGTCATTAAAACTCGTTTTTCAACCACTCGACACATTTTTTGTTAACAAACTATAGTTTTTGCAAGTCGGTTAGGACATCTACTTTGTGCATGACACAAGTAATTTTTCCAACAATTGTTAACAGATTATTTCACAAATAATTCACTGTGTCACAATTCCAGTGGGTCAGAAGTTTACACACACTAAGTTGAATGTGCCTTTACACAGCTTGGAAAATTCCTGAAAATTATGTAATGGATTTAGAAGCTTCTGATAGGCTAATTCACATCATTTGAGTCAATTGGAGGTGTACCTGTGGATGCATTTCAAGGCCTACCATCAAACTCAGTGCCTCTTTGCTTGACATCATGGGAAAATCAAAAGAAATCAGCCAAGACCTCAGAAAAAGAATTGTAGACCTCCACAAGTCTGGTTCATCCTTGGGAGCAATTTCCAAATGCCTGAAGGTACCACGTTCATCTGTACAAACAATAGTACGCAAGTATAAACACCATGGGACCACGCAGCCGTCATACCGCTCAGGAAGGAGACGCGTTCGGTCTCCTAGAGATGAACGTACTTTGGTGTGAAAAGTGCAAATAAATCCCAGAACAACAGCAAAGGACCTTGTGAAGATGCTGGAGGAAACGGGTACAAAAGTATCTATATTCACAGTAAAACGAGTCCTATATCGACATAACCTGAAAGGCCGCTCAGCAAGGAAGAAGCCACTGCTCCAAAACCGCCATAAAAAAGATCGTACTTTTTGGAGAAATGTCCTCTTGTTTGATGAAACAAAAATAGAACTGTTTGGCCATAATGACCATCGTTATGTTTGGAGGAAAAAGGGGGAGGCTTGGAAGCTGAAAAACACCATCCCAACCGTGAAGCACGGGGGTGGCAGCATCATGTTGTGGGGGTTCTTTGCTGCAAAAGGGACTGGTGCACTTCACAAAATAGATGGCCTCATGAGGCACGAATATTATGTAGATATATTGAAGCAACATCTCAAGACGTCAGTCAGGAAGTTAAAGCTTGGTCGCAAATGGGTCTTTCAAATGGACAATGACCCCAAGCATACTTCCAAAGTTGTGGTAAAATACCTTAAGGACAACAAAGTCAAGGTATTGGAGTGGCCATCACAAAGCCCTTACCTCAATCCTATAGAAAGTTTGTGGGCAGAACTGAAAAAGCATGTACGAGCAAGGAGGCCTACAAACCTGACTCAGCTACACCAGCTCTGTCAGGAGGAATGGGCCAAAATTCACCCAACTTATTGTGGGAAGCTTGTAGAAGGCTACCCAAAACGTTTGACCCAAGTTAAGCAATTTAAAAGCAATGCTACTAAATACTAATTGAGTGTATGTAAACTTCTGACCCACTGGGAATGTGATGAAAGAAATAAAAGCTGAAATAAATCATTCTCTTTACTATTATTCTGATATTTCACATTCTTAAAATAAAGTGGTGATCCTAACTGACGTAAAACAGGGAATTTTTATGAGGATTAAATGTCAGGAATTGTGTGAAACTGAGTTTAAATGGATTTGGCTGTATGTAGAGGTGTATGTAAACTTCCGACTTCAACTGTATGTCAGAATATCAGCATACCATGCATTATGTCAGCTCATACCATGCATTATGTCACCTCATATCATGCATTATGTCAGCTTATACCATGCATTATGTCAACTCATATCATGCATTATGTCAGGTCATACCATGCATTATGTCAGCTCATACCATGCATTATGTCAACTCATACCATGCATTATGTCACCTCATACTATGCATTATGTCAGCTCATACCATGCATTATGTCAGCTCATACCATGCATTATGTCACCTCATATCATGCATTATGTCACCTGATACCATGCATTATGTCACCTCATACCATGCATTATGTCAGCTCATACCATGCATTATGTCACCTCATACCATGCATTATGTCACCTCATACCATGCATTATGTCAGCTCATACCATGCATTATGTCAGCTCATACCATGCATTATGTCAGGTCATACTATGCATTATGTCACATCATACCATGCATTATGTCAGCTCATACCATGCATTATGTCAGCTCATACCATGCATTATGTCAGCTCATACCATGCATTATGTCACCTCATATCATGCATTATGTCACCTGATACCATGCATTATGTCACCTCATACCATGCATTATGTCAGCTCATACCATGCATTATGTCAGCTCATACCATGCAGTATGTCAGCTCATACCATGCATTATGTCAGCTCATACCATGCATTATGTCAGGTCATACCATGCTACTCTGTCTTCTACTTTCTCCAGTCTGTATGGGGTTGCCTATAGGCCTTGTTGGGATATATTTTATTAAACTAGATATGGTGCATAGCTTATGAATACATTAATGTGAAACATAACAGGTTTGTATTGTATTAACATAGATTGAGCAACATATAATAGATGTGACTAACTGGAGGGTTGCTGTGCAGCAGGGGTGTAGGCTGAGTTAGACTCACACACACACACACACACACACACACACACACACACACACACACACACACACACACACACACACACACACACACACACACACACACACACACACACACACACACACACACACACTGCCTGGTTGTGAAGCCGCTCAAGGACATGTGTACGTGAGGAACTGATAGAGTGGAGAATAACTGTAGCATAAAAACAGGCACTGTCCTTGGGGTTGCTGACTTTTGGGTGAAAAACACAAATGACAAAAGCTGGAAGACAACAACGCCTGGCAACATGTGATGCGCCAAGAGGCTGGGACCAGCCTGTGCGCCTGCGATAGGCTGAGCAAGTCTAAACCACGCTCAGCCTCTAACTCTGACAGGCCGGCTCTGAAGCAGGAACTATCTCTGTCAGAGTATTAAAAAAATAACTTTGTGGTTTGAACAATTAGTTCTCTGTTTTGCCCTGCGAGGTGTTACAGTGAACCCGTACATAAGAAGATTGCATTTACCATTTATTATGCTTGACTAATTATATTGAATAAAAAAAAGCTGAGAATATATTCAGTGACTTAGTGTTAAATTCTGTTCTGATACCAGATTCGATTGACAGCAACCTTACAGCCTACAGTATTTAGTGTGTCAAATCACATAACTTGATAGGCTACATATTGTAGGTACATGATAGATACATTGTATCATAAATAACATTACTACTACACTACATTGTATCATAATAACATTACTACTACACTACATTGTATCATAAATAACATTACTACTACACTACATTGTATCATAAATAACATTACTACTACACTACATTGTATCATAATAACATTACTACTACACTACATTGTATCATAATAACATTACTACTACACTACATTGTATCATAAATAACATTACTACTACACTACATTGTATCATAATAACATTACTACTACACTACATTGTATCATAATAACATTACTACTACACTACATTGTATCATAATAACATTACTACTACACTACATTGTATCATAAATAACATTACTACTACACTACATTGTATCATAAATAACATTACTACTACACTACATTGTATCATAATAACATTACTACTACACTACATTGTATCATAATAACATTACTACTACACTACATTGTATCATAAATAACATTACTACTACACTACATTGTATCATAATAACATTACTACTACACTACATTGTATCATAATAACATTACTACTACACTACATTGTATCATAAATAACATTACTACTACACTACATTGTATCATAATAACATTACTACTACACTACATTGTATCATAATAACATTACTACTACACTACATTGTATCATAATAACATTACTACTACACTACATTGTATCATAATAACATTACTACTACACTACATTGTATCATAATAACATTACTACTACACTACATTGTATCATAAATAACATTACTACTACACTACATTGTATCATAATAACATTACTACTACACTACATTGTATCATAATAACATTACTACTACACTACATTGTATCATAAATAACATTACTACTACACTACATTGTAGCGACACTTGAACACGTAGGCTATCAGGGTTAACTACACGCCCAATCCACAGCTAAGAGATAAATTAACCTTTAATGTCTGCAGTAACAACAAAATGCAAAACGACAGACAGATAAGTGTAATTCATCTGAGGACGACCAACCCCACCTCATCCGTTCCGCTGTCGGGCACTTTGCAGTAGACCTCCCCGGTGGAAGGGTCGTAGGAGTCGATGTGTCGGGAGACCGGGACGAACTTTCCTCCGATGTAGTTCTCGAGAACGAGGTGTGTTCTGTGGTCAACGGTCTTCGACATGGCTCAGTTGACAAATAATGTTATTATAAAGACTATACTGTTAAAATAATGTTATTATAAAGACTATACTGTTAAAATAATGTTATTATAAAGACTATACTGTTAAAATAATGGCGAGATGAGGTAGAGACCTGTATGTGAAAATATCATCACCTGTGGATGTTCTCACTTCTCACCGCTCAATTAAAACGCGTGAAGTAACGGGACCCTGGATTCCCTCCTACTTTACAACCTGTGTAGTGATACGTCCCAAAACACAGCCTATTCCCTACTTAATGCACTACTTTAGAACAAAACCCATAGGGCTCTGGCCAACAACAACAACAAAAATAGGGAACTATAAAGGGAAGAGGGAGGTCTTTAGGAAGTATTGTCAGTGTTTACATCCGGATAATATGGTCCAAAGGTACAGTAGTTATTGCCATAGACCAATAGAAACTTCTAAAATCGTTATTGACGGGACAAGGCACCAATCGTTGTAGAGTGGAGGCGGGACGTTGATAGTATACGATGTTTAATAACTTACATAGCATACATAAAATAAAACCCTGAAACTAGATCCGCGTTTCTAGATCCCCTACAATACAGCCCCACAGTGGAAGTGTCATAATACCCATAAAACCTAGCAGTCAAATAGGGAAATGGTTCCAATCATTTTCTCCACCATTAATTTTTCTCCATAGGGGCCCGAAAATGGACAAAGATTCCAGTCACACTAGTCATAGCTTCTACCCCCAAGTCATAAAACTCCTGAACAGCTAATAAAATGGCTACCCAGACTATTTGTACCCCCCCACCCTCTCTCTCTTTTACACTGCTGCTATTCTCTGTTTATTGTCTTACGCATAGTCACTCTACCTATATGTACACTGCCGTTCAAAAGTTTGGGGTCACTTAGAAATGTCCTTGTTTTTGAAAGAAAAGCACCGTTTTTTTGCCCATTAAAATAACATCAAATTGGTCAGAAATACAGTGCCGACATTGTTGATGTTGTAAATGACTATTGTAGCTGGAAACGGCAGATTTTTTATGGAATATCTACATTGGCGTACAGAGGCCCATTATCAACAACCATCACTCCTGTGTTCCAATGGCACGTTGTGTTAGCTAATCCAAGTTTATCATTTTAAAAGGCTAATTGATCATTAGAAAACCCTTTTGTGATTATGTTAGTGTAACCGATGTGAAATGGCTAGTTAGTTAGCGGTGGTGCGCGCTAATAGCGTTTCAATCGGTGACGTCACTCGCTCTGAGACTTGAAGTAGGGTTTCCCCTTCCGTTGCAAGGGCCGTGGCTCTTGTGGCGCGATGGGTAACGATGCTTCGGTGGGTGTCAGTTGTTGATGCGTGCAAGGGTCCCTGGTTCGAGCCCGGGTTGGGGCGAAGAGAGGGACAGAACCTACACTGTTACATTAGCACAGCTGAAAACTGTTGTTCTGATTAAAGAAGCAATAAAACTGGCCTTCTTTAGACGAGTTGAGTATCTGGAGCATCAGCGTTTGTGGGTTCGATTACAGGCTCAAAATAAATAGAAACAAAGACCTTTCTTCCGAAACTCGTCAGTCTATTCTTGTTCTGAGAAATGAAGGCTATTCCATGAGACAAATTGCCAAGAAACTGAAGATCTCGTACAACGCTGTGTACTACTCCCTTCACAGAACAGAGCAAACTGGCTCTAACCAGAATAGAAAGAGGAGTGGGAGGCCCCGGTGCACAACTGAGCAAGAGGACAAGTACATTAGAGTGTCCAGTTTGAGAAACAGACGCCTCACAATTTCTCAACTGGCAGCTTCATTAAATAGTACCCGCAAAACACCAGTCTCAACGTCAACAGTGAAGAGGCGACTCCGGGGATGCTGGCCTTCTAGGCAGAGTTGCAAAGGAAAAGCCATATCTCTGTCCACTGTCTGTGTTCTTTTGCCCACTTTAATCTTTTCTTTTTATTGGCCAGTCTGAGATTGAGCAAAGCCCTGTGTGATGGGGACTTTTAAGTTGAAAAGCAGAAATCTGGCCCTGAAGCAGGAACACAATCTGATTGGCTCCTCGATATCACAGAACACACAACAGAGACTCATTAATATTACAGTACAGGGTTAATGCAGACACACTGGAGGAGACTCATTAACATTATTGTTAATGGGACAATTGATGACTTCAACAATCACAATAGCAACACTAGTTTAAAGGATCATTCATGTTATAAACTGGTCCACATTCATGTTATAAACTGGTCCACGTTCATGTTATAAACTGTAGTCCACATTCATGTTATAAACTGGTCCACATTCATGTTATAAACTGTGGTCCACATTCATGTTATAAACTGTGGTCCACATTCATGTTATAAACTGGTCCACATTCATGTTATATACTGGTCCACATTCATGTTATAAACTGCAATCCACATTCATGTTATAAACTGGTCCACATTCATGTTATAAACTGGTCCACATTCATGTTATAAACTGCAATCCACATTCATGTTATAAACTGGTCCACATTCATGTTATAAACTGGTCCACATTCATGTTATAAACTGGTCCACATTCATGTTATAAACTGTAGTCCACATTCATGTTATAAACTGGTCCACATTCATGTTATAAACTGGTCCACATTCATGTTATAAACTGGTCCACATTCATGTTATAAACTGGTCCACATTCATGTTATAAACTGCAATCCACATTCATGTTATAAACTGGTCCACATTCATGTTATAAACTGGTCCACATTCATGTTATAAACTGCAATCCACATTCATGTTATAAACTGGTCCACATTCATGTTATAAACTGTAGTCCACATTCATGTTATAAACTGGTCCACATTCATGTTATAAACTGCAATCCACATTCATGTTATAAACTGGTCCACATTCATGTTATATACTGGTCCACATTCATGTTATAAACTGGTCCACATTCATGTTATATACTGGTCCACATTCATGTTATAAACTGCAATCCACATTCATGTTATAAACTGGTCCACATTCATGTTATAAACTGGTCCACATTCATGTTATAAACTGCAATCCACATTCATGTTATAAACTGGTCCACATTCATGTTATAAACTGGTCCACATTCATGTTATAAACTGGTCCACATTCATGTTATAAACTGTAGTCCACATTCATGTTATAAACTGGTCCACATTCATGTTATAAACTGGTCCACATTCATGTTATAAACTGGTCCACATTCATGTTATAAACTGCAATCCACATTCATGTTATAAACTGCAATCCACATTCATGTTATAAACTGGTCCACATTCATGTTATATACTGGTCCACATTCATGTTATAAACTGGTCCACATTCATGTTATAAACTGGTCCACATTCATGTTATAAACTGGTCCACATTCATGTTATAAACTGGTCCACATTCATGTTATAAACTGGTCCACATTCATGTTATAAACTGCAATCCACATTCATGTTATAAACTGCAATCCACATTCATGTTATAAACTGGTCCACATTCATGTTATAAACTGCAATCCACATTCATGTTATAAACTGGTCCACATTCATGTTATAAACTGTGGTCCACATTCATGTTATAAACTGGTCCACATTCATGTTATAAACTGGTCCACATTCATGTTATAAACTGTGGTCCACATTCATGTTATAAACCGCGATCCACATTTATGTTATAAACCGCGATCCACATTCATGTTATAAACTGGTCTACATTAACTGTGATGTACAGTATTTACTTGATCTTGATGATGTCCCGTCCAGAGGCTCATCGTGGAGAGTGATGCCTACACAGAGGGAGAAACACCAAATAATGCAGAGCAGAATTAGGCCGATACCCGCTAATTATCAATATCCAGAAAAAGAGCCGTTAAATTCTACAACCACCTAAAAGGAAGCGATTCCCAAACCTTCCATAACAAAGACATCTCCTACAGAGAGATGAACCTGGAGTAGAGTCCCCTAAGCAAGCTGGTCCTTCCATAACAAAGCCATCACCTACAGAGAGATCAGAGAGTCCCCCACCGTAGCTTTGACCATGTACAGACTCAGTGATCATAGCCTTGCTATTGAGAAAGGCCGCTGTAGGCAGACCTGGCTCTCAAGAGAAGACAGGCTATGTGCAACACTGCCCACAAAATGAGGTGGAAACTGAGCTGCACTTCCTAACCTCCTGCCAAATGTACGACCATATTAGAGACACATATTTCCCTCAGATTACACAGATCCACAAAGAATTAGAAAACAAACCCAATTTTGATAAACTCCCATATCTACTGGGTGAAATACCACAGTGTTCCATCACAGCAGCAAGATGTGTGACCTGTTGCCACAAGAAAAGGTCAACCAGTGAAGAACAAACACCATTGTAAATACAACCCATATTTATGTTTATTTATTTTCCCTGTACATTAACTATTTGCACATCGTTACAACACTGTATATAGACATAGTATGACATTTTAAATGTATTTGCCAATGCAAATAAAGCCCTTTGAATTGAAAATGAATTGAGAGAGAGTGAGAGAGAGAGAGAGAGAGAGAAAGACAGAGAGAGAGAGAGACAGAGAGACAGAGAGAGAGACAGAGAGAGAGACAGAGAGAGAGACAGAGAGAGAAAGACAGAGAGAGAGACAGAGAGACAGAGAGAGAGAAAGACAGAGAGAAAGACAGAGAGAGAGAGAGACAGAGAGAGAGACAGAGAGAGAGACAGAGAGAGAGACAGAGAGAGAAAGACAGAGAGAGAGACAGAGAGAGACAGAGAGCATGTATTTCATGTCTTTCAAATAACACAAGATGGCAGTGTTGTATTATTAAAACACAGTACCTTTTAACAGCTCAAGTCTCCTAGGGAGGGAAGGAGGGAGGAGGGGGGGGGGTATGGACAGTACTCTCATCTCTCCTGTCTGAATGTACCCAGCCTCCATCGACCATGTTACACAGAACCCTGATCTACAACCACAGAAAACAGAAAACAGGGTAATAGCACACAGTCTTGTATTATGTGTTATCTAACCAAAAGGTCCAGACATGTCTCCCCTATTCCCTTTATAGTGCACTACATTTGACTAGAGCCCTGGGGGTAAAAAAAATTATATAGGTGAATAGGGTGCTTTTTGAGACGCAGCCTTTGTAAAACATTTTGGTTATATTCTGCATTATGTGATCTCACCTTTAACCACGTCTGAGACACACAGTCTGAAGGGCTCGTCTATCAACCTCTAGGGTGGGGGTTGAAACAATCTATGGAGAGAGAGAGAGAGAGAGAGAGAGAGAGAGAGAGAGAGAGAGGAGGAGAGAGAGAGAGAGAGAGAGAGAGAGAGAGAGAGAGAGAGAGAGGAGGAGAGAGGGCGAGAGAGAGAGAGAGAGAGAGAGAGAGAGAGAGAGAGACAGACAGACAGACAGACAGACAGACAGACAGACAGACAGACAGACAGACAGACAGACAGACAGACAGACAGACAGAGAGAGACAGAGAGAGACAGAGAGAGAGAGACAGAGAGAGAGAGAGAGAGAGAGGAGGAAGAGAGAGGGAGAGAGGGAGAGAGAGGGGAGAAGAGAGAGAGAGAAGAGAGAGAGAGAGAGAGAGACAGAGAGAGAGAGACAGAGAGAGAGAGAGAGAGAGAGAGAGGAAGAGAGGGAGAGAGGGAGAGAGGGAGAAGAGAGAGAGAGAGAGAGAGAGAGAGAGAGAGAGAGAGAGGGAGAGAGAGAGAGAGAGAGAGGAGGAAGAGAGGGAGAGAGGAGAGAGAGAGAGGCGAGAGATAGAGAGAGGGGGAGGAAGAGAGAGGGAGAGAGAGAGAGAGAGAGAGAGAGGAGGAAGAGAGAGGGAGAGAGGGAGAGAGAGATAGAAAGTGAGAAAGAGAGAAAGAAAGGTATGAGGCCGTGTGAGTAAGTGAGCGTGAGAAACAACATTGAAATGTTAACTTTAATTTAGACTGCGCACTGAGTCACCACGTCGCCATAATGACTAATACCGTAGCAACATCTCCATGGTTACCAGCCATACTCGGCACTTTCACTACTGTCAGTCACAACACTACTCAGACACACAGGCACACTTTCAGGTCATTACAGAAGAGAGAAGATACAAACAAAGACATGGTATCAATCTCTCTCAGCAACTTCTCATTTCTCTGTGTGCTTGAAGCGTCTTTATGTCAAGAATAATTGTCCACGGGTCACAATGGATGTTCTTTTGTTTTGCTAACAGAAAATTGAATAACATTGTTGAGTTGTAACATTATCGGATTTTATAAAGCGTTGTGGACTTGAATACGAGGGCGTTTGTCCGTTCCAGGGTCCAGGAGTACCAGGATGTTAGGTCTGGAGCAGAACACTTAGTGGTCAGGTTCTCTCCTGACATACCACTGGTCGGGACATAGAACACGTCAGATTCTTGGGAGAGAACATAGAACAGCTATAACCCTACGTAGAACACTGTTATAGAACTCTTAGTGGTCGGGACGTAGAACACTGTTATAGAACTCTTAGTGGTCGGGACGTAGAACACTGTTATAGAACTCTTAGTGGTCGGAACGTAGAACACTGTTATAGAACTCTAAGTAGACAGGATGTAGAACACTGTGATAGAACTCTTAGTGGTCGGGACGTAGAACACTGTGATAGAACTCTTAGTAGACAGGATGTAGAACACTGTTATAGAACTCTTAGTGGTCGGAACGTAGAACACTGTTATAGAACTCTTAGTGGTCGGGACGTAGAACACTGTTATAGAACTCTTAGTGGTCGGGACGTAGAACACTGTTATAGAACTCTAAGTAGACAGGACGTAGAACACTGTGATAGAACTCTTAGTGGTCGGGACGTAGAACACTGTGATAGAACTCTTAGTAGACAGGATGTAGAACACTGTGATAGAACTCTTAGTGGACGGGACGTAGAACACTGTGATAGAACTCTTAGTGGACGGGACGTAGAACACTGTTATAGAACTCTTAGTGGACGGGACGTAGAACACTGTGATAGAACTCTTAGTGGACGGGACGTAGAACACTGTGATAGAACTCTTAGTGGACGGGACGTAGAACACTGTGATAGAACTCTTAGTGGACGGGACGTAGAACACTGTGATAGAACTCTTAGTGGACGGGACGTAGAACACTGTTATAGAACTCTTAGTGGACGGGACGTAGAACACTGTGATAGAACTTTTAGTGGTCGGGACGTAGAACACTGTGATAGAACTCTTAGTGGACGGGACGTAGAACACTGTGATAGAACTCTTAGTGGTCGGGACGTAGAACACTGTGATAGAACTCTTAGTGGTCGGGACGTAGAACACTGTGATAGAACTCTTAGTGGTCGGGACAACTCTTAGTGGTCGGGACGTAGAACACTGTTATAGAACTCTTAGTGGTCGGGACGTAGAACACTGTTATAGAACTCTTAGTGGTCGGGACGTAGAACACTGTTATAGAACTCTTAGTGGTCGGGACGTAGAACACTGTTATAGAACTCAAAGACTTGGAGGCAGTTTGCTGCCAAATTACCTGTAGAAAGGTGAAGCTCATTGATGACTACAAGAAGGGTTTGTCTGTCGTTATCTTAGCCAAAGACTCTGTACCTAAGTACTAGCTCTGGGGTGCCAATAATGTTGTCCATTCAGTTTGTCTTTATGTTCTAAATTAATTTAAATCGAAAATGGAAACGTTGAAAAGCCAATAACAATGTGTAGAGACAATTATTTATTTTTTTTACTGATATTTGAAGAAAATACACACAAAAATACACACACACACACACACACACACACACACACACACACACACACACACACACACACACACACACACACACACACACACACACACACACACACACACAATGTGAATACAGAGAATAACTCAAAGCCAGGTATTATATCAGTCAACCATCCTGAGAGTCCAGTCTAAAACAAGGTTTAACCTGTGGGATCCATGCTGAGTCTAAAACAAGGTTTAACCTGTGGGATCCATGCTGAGAGTCCAGTCTAAAACGAGGTTTAACCTGTGGGATCCATGCTGAGTCTAAAACAAGGTTTAACCTGTGGGATCCATGCTGAGAGTCCAGTCTAAAACGAGGTTTAACCTGTGGGATCCATGCTGAGAGTCCAGTCTAAAACAAGGTTTAACCTGTGGGATCCATGCTGAGAGTCCAGTCTAAAATAAGGTTTAACCTGTGGGATCCATGCTGAGAGTCCAGTCTAAAACGAGGTTTAACCTGTGGGATCCATGCTGAGAGTCCAGTCTAAAACGAGGTTTAACCTGTGGGGACCATGCTGAGAGTCCAGTCTAAAACGAGGTTTAACCTGTGGGATCCATGCTGAGAGTCCAGTCTAAAACGAGGTTTAACCTGTGGGGACCATGCTGAGAGTCCCGTGATGTTCCAGAAGCCGTGTGGACCTTTGACCCCCAGGTTAAGTAGAGCCCCCTTCCACCAGTCTCTTCTCCAGCTCTGCCCTGAACATTAAGCTCTTGCTTGGCCTTCCTTGGGGTGCGACCTGGGGTGGTAAGCGGACGAGGGCTCGCCTCCCCCACCGGCTCCTTTCGGAGGGGGTCTCCGGACTCTTGGAAGGGGTGTTTGGTCTGGTCGTCGTGGATACGTCGTCAGGGCTACCCCCGCGACAGACAGAGAGGTTTCTATGGTCCCCATGTACCACTTTCCCAGACCGTGTTTTCAGATTTGACATTACTGGAGGCAAAAGGGGGTCCTACCCAGTACTAGATAGGTGTACCTAATAAAGTGGCCATTGGTGAGTGTACAGTAATGTG
>NC_059447.1:92932142-92942142 GCF_905237065.1 Salmo salar
ATCTGTTATATTATCTATCTGTTATATTATGTATCTGTTATATTATGTATCTGTTATATTATCTATCTGTTATATTATGTATCTGTTATATTATCTATCTGTTATATTATCTATCTGTTATATTATCTATCTGTTATATTATCTATCTGTTATATTATCTATCTGTTATATTATGTATCTGTTATATTATCTATCTGTTATATTATGTATCTGTTATATTATCTATCTGTTATATTATCTATCTGTTATATTATGTATCTGTTATATTATGTATCTGTTATATTATGTATCTGTTATATTATGTATCTGTTATATTATGTATCTGTTATATTATGTATCTGTTATATTATGTATCTGTTATATTATGTATCTGTTATATTATCTATCTGTTATATTATCTATCTGTTATATTATGTATGTGCCAGTTCTGACTGTTTTAAGTAGGCGCTGGGAAAAGTGGAGTCTGTCCGCGTGACCAGGAGTGGTCTTAATAAATTGTATTTCTGAAGAACAGAGATAGATTGCAGTGAGCTTCAAAAGAATCCGAAACCACAGAAGTTTTGTGTTTTGATCTTCGGAGTAGAGACACCCGTCAAAGGAGTCATCTGAGGGGTGACGACGGACGTTCAGGTTGAATTCCCGGCGTCTGGTGCCCGGTGTAGTGGTGCCCGGCGTCTGGTGCCCGGTGTCTGGTGCCCGGCGTGTGGTGCCCGGCGTCTGGTGCCCGGTGTAGTGGTGCCCGGCGTCTGGTGCCCGGCGTCTGGTGCCCGGCGTCTGGTGCCCGGCGTCTGGTGCCCGGTGTAGTGGTGCCCGGCGTCTGGTGCCCGGCGTCTGGTGCCCGGTGTAGTGGTGCCCGGCGTCTGGTGCCCAGTGTAATGGTGCCCGGTGTCTGGTGCCCGGCGTCTGGTGCCCGGCGTCTGGTGGCCGGTGTAGTGGTGGCCGGCGTAGTGGTGGCCGGCGTAGTGGTGGCCGGCGTCTGGTGCCCGGCGTCTGGTGCCCGGTGTAGTGGTGCCCGGCGTCTGGTGCCCGGCGTCTGGTGCCCGGTGTAGTGGTGCCCAGCGTCTGGTGCCCGGTGTAGTGGTGCCCGGCGTCTGGTGCCCGGCGTAGTGGTGCCCGGCGTCTGGTGCCCGGTGTCTGGCCTGCTGGGTGACCGGAGGAAAATAACAAAGTCTGTCGGTCCTGTTGTTTTTTGATAAAGAGCAAATACCTACGCATGTGAAGCTTGGTTACGTAAGATACGCTGGAAGAGCTGTCTTCCCTAAACCACTAAAGCTTTAAAAAAAAAATAAAGTAAATTATTTGGCCATGTTTCAAGTGTGTGTGTGTGTGTGTGTGTGTGTGTGTGTGTGTGTGTGCAGACGGACGGAGTACACCGAAGAACGGTGTGTAGAAAGACGACGGTGTTGTAATTGTGGATGGAGATCATGATCCCAGAGTTCCTGGTGTGCCCTGTAAAGGTGAAGGAGACTGAGGTGGAAAAAGTTAGAGCCGTCAATCGAGAATCTCCTATGCGGAGGCGATTTAAAAGAAATAAGAAGACAAGTGATGCTAGAGAAGATAAGGTAGCGGACGAACCACAGCCAGCATGTAGTAAATGTTCGCTGCCAGTGAAAATATACCCCAGCGTGTTTAAAACAAGGATGTTCGTGGTGTTTCATTTGCCACAGTTGTAAAAACTGTACGTCTCAAAAGAAGGGTCTAAGAAACTGGACATTTCTGTGGCAGAGAATTTTTAGGGGACTTTTTCATCTAAAGACTGGCACCAGGCCCACCCTCCCAGGACCCCCCTCCCAGGACCACCCTCCCAGGCCCACCCTCCCAGGACCTCCCTCCCAGGTCCCCCCTCCCAGGACCCCCCTCCCAGGCCCACCCTCCAGGACCCCCCTCCCAGGACCCCCCCTCCCAGGACCCCCCTCCCAGGCCCACCCTCCCAGGACCCCCCCTCCCAGGACCCCCCCTCCCAGGCCCCCCCTCCCAGGACCCCCCTCCCAGGACCCCCCTCCCAGGCCCACCCTCCCAGGACCCCCCTCCCAGGACCCCCCTCCCAGGACCCCCCTCCCAGGACCCCCTCGCGTCTGTGTAGGGATCAGATCTGTTCATTTTTAAACCAGGATGCAGAATGCACAGCGGGAAGCAGAATGTACAGCGGGAAGCAGAATGCACAGCGGGAAGCAGAATGCACAGCGGGAAGCAGAATGTACAGCGGGATGCAGAATGTACAGCGGGATGCAGAATGTACAGCGGGATGCAGAATGCACAGCGGGAAGCAGAATGCACAGCGGGAAGCAGAATGTACAGCGGGAAGCAGAATGCACAGCGGGAAGCAGAATGCACAGCGGGAAGCAGAATGCACAGCGGGAAGCAGAATGCACAGCGGGAAGCAGAATGCACAGCGGGATGCAGAATGTACAGCGGGATGCAGAATGTACAGCGGGAAGCAGAATGTACAGCGGGATGCAGAATGCACAGCGGGAAGCAGAATGCACAGCGGGAAGCAGAATGCACAGCGGGAAGCAGAATGCACAGCGGGATGAAGAATGTACAGCGGGATGCAGAATGTACAGCGGGATGCAGAATGCACAGCGGGAAGCAGAATGCACAGCGGGAAGCAGAATGCACAGCGGGAAGCAGAATGCACAGCGGGAAGCAGAATGCACAGCGGGAAGCAGAATGCACAGCGGGAAGCAGAATGCACAGCGGGAAGCAGAATGCACAGCGGGAAGCAGAATGCACAGCGGGAAGCAGAATGCACAGCGGGAAGCAGAATGCACAGCGGGAAGCAGAATGCACAGCGGGAAGCAGAATGCACAGTGGGAAGCAGAATGCACAGCGGGAAGCAGAATGCACAGCGGGAAGCAGAATGCACAGCGGGAAGCAGAATGTACAGCGGGAAGCAGAATGCACAGCGGGAAGCAGAATGCACAGCGGGAAGCAGAATGCACAGCGGGAAGCAGAATGCACAGCGGGAAGCAGAATGTACAGCGGGAAGCAGAATGTACAGCGGGAAGCAGAATGCACAGTAAATTAAAGAACCATCTGGTGAGATTGATCCTGTTGATTGTATTTTTTTGTGACTAACAATATTTTTGCATTTTGAAGTGATTTGCACATTATTGTTTTTTTATTTTTTATTTTGGGACAATTTTGATGGGATTCTATTTGGACTCCCACCCCTCCTCTCTTCCCTGCCCTCCTCCCCTCCTCCCTCCCTCCTCTCTTCCCTGCCCTCCTCCCGTCCCTCCTCTCTTCCCTCCCCTCCTCCCCTCCTCCCTCCCTCCTCTCTTCCCTGCCCTCCTCCCCTCCTCTCTTCCCTCTCCTCCCTCCTCTCCTCTCCTCCTCCCCTCCTCTCTTCCCTCCCCTCCTCCCTCCCTCCTCTCTTCCCTCCCCTCCTCCCCTCCTCCCTCCCTCCTCTCTTCCCTGCCCTCCCTCCCTCCCTCCCTCCCTCCTCTCTTCCCTGCCCTCCTCCCCTCCTCTCCTCCCCCCCTCCTCCCTCCTCCCCTCCCCTCCCAGTTAGTCCCCAGGGCAGGGTGGGATTGACTAGGACTCTCTCTCTCTGAGTCAGTGTAACTCCAGGGCCACTTACAGAACACTACTACTGTTTACCTGCCCTGCCTATCTAAACACAATAAAGTCTCCATATCCTGGTCGTAAGCCCTGGGCCTGAGCCTGGAGGTAGTCTCCCTGGGACAGACGGATGCTAGGACCTAACGGATTTAGTTAATGACATGAATTCATCAATACCGTGTTTACCCAGCTAGCGTTTAGCCTGGTGTCTTAACACGCTAAGCAAATAACAGTTAAGCACATACAGGACCTAGTGAACACCTACACACACCTTGTAGTTTGTCACATTTTACTGCCTGAAATACTTATCTAAAAACAGGGTTAAATTAAAAAAATTAAAAATCCTACTGATCTACACAACCTGCTCCACATTTTCAAAGTGAAAGAAAACGTACAAAGAATGTGTACTTTAATTTTAAAATAAAAATATTTTCTTGATGTCGTATGTCTTCACACCACAGAGGTAATACTTGGTGGAAGCGGCTTTGGCAGCCATTACAGCTGTAAATCATTTCCATCATGTTTTTTTTTTTGTTGTTGACAAAACTGCTCAGTAAATTTGGTTGGGAATAATTGATGTACAGCAATTATTTATTTTGATCCTGACAAACTCCCCGGTTCCTGCCGGTGACAAGCATACCCATAACATGATGCTGCCGCCACAATACATGAAAATACAGACAGTTTCACTCCGGGAGGTGTTGTATTGGATTTGACCAAAACCTGAAGTTTTTACAACCAAATCTCTATTTTTTTATATAAATGGCATTGGGACTCTGAAATAAAACCCACCTAAACACATTCTTTTAGAAATGCAAAACCTCTCAGTATAGCGATGCAGGTCTTTACATGTTGTACACATGAAATTGGGTCATTCCGCAACAGTTATAATTCCATTTTGTTGCGACTTGACTGATTCCTCTCCATCCGTTCTATAGGTAACTGCCAAAATAAAGGAAGCACTTAAGTTAAAGAGGGCTATCAAGTATATTGAAAGCAGGTGTTTCCACACAGGAAGTTCCAGACACGTGTAGAATGTATGCCAATGATGCGCATTCAAGCTGTTTTGGTGTATCGTGGTGGCCCAACGCCCTATTTTATTTATTTATTTATTTTACCTTTATTTAACCAGGTAGGCAAGTTCATTTACAATTGCGACCTGTCCGAAATGTATATATTTTTTTATTTCACCTTTATTTAACCAGGTAGGCTAGTTGAGAACAAGTTCTCATTTACAACTGGGACCTGGTCAAGATAAAGCAAAGCAGTTCGACAACATACAACAACACAGAGTTACACATGGAGTAAAACAAACATACAGTCAATAATACAGTAGAAAAATAAGTCTATATACAATGTGAGCAAATGAGGTGAGATAAGGGAGGTAAAGGTACTTTATGTTGGGGTTTCCTTTATTTTAGCAGTTACCTTTAGCAATGAGGATACAGAGAACGGAACACAGAGAGCGGAACACAGAGAGCGGAACACAGAGAGCGGAACACAGAGAGCGGAACACAGAGAGCGGAACACAGAGAGCGGAACACAGTGAGCGGAACACAGAGAGCGGAACACAGAGAGCGGAACACAGAGAGCGGAACACAGTGAGCGGAACACAGAGAGCGGAACACAGAGAACGGAACACAGAGAGCGGAACACAGAGAGCGGAACACAGAGAGCGGAACACAGAGAGCGGAACACAGAGAGCGGAACACAGAGAGCGGAACACAGAGAGCGGAACACAGAGAGCGGAACACAGTGAGCGGAACACAGAGAGCGGAACACAGAGAGCGGAAACAAGAGCGGAACACAGTGAGCGGAACACAGAGAGCGGAACACAGATAGCGGAACACAGAGAGCGGAACACAGAGAGCGGAACACAGAGAGCGGAACACAGAGAGCGGAACACAGAGAGCGGAACACAGAGAGCGGAACACAGAGAGCGGAACACAGAGAGCGGAACACAGTGAGCGGAACACAGAGAGCGGA
Organism: Salmo salar; assembly: GCF_905237065.1. Classification (NCBI taxonomy): domain Eukaryota; kingdom Metazoa; phylum Chordata; class Actinopteri; order Salmoniformes; family Salmonidae; genus Salmo; species Salmo salar. The sequence goes on from NC_059447.1 coordinate 92,937,693, forward strand.
ACACAGTGAGCGGAACACAGTGAGCGGAACACAGTGAGCGGAACACAGAGAGCGGAACACAGAGAGCGGAACACAGTGAGCGGAACACAGTGAGCGGAACACAGAGAGCGGAACACAGAGAGCGGAACACAGAGAGCGGAACACAGTTTGGCACGACAACGTGCACACTATGTAAAGGCCTGCATCACTATACTGAGAACGTTTCCATATCTAAAAAAAGGACTTTGTTTGTTTTGTTCTTTTTTCCCAGAGCCCCCATACTGTACAACGAGGAAGAGGAAATGAAATGGTGGTTGACAGCAAGTTCCTGAAAAACAAGTGAAATTTCAACAACAACAAAAAAGGAAATGTCTGGACCCTTCGATTAAATGCCATCCCAGAGTCAGATTAACTCCTTTATCTACTGACCCAGAGTCAGATTAACTCCTTTATCTACTGACCCAGAGTCAGATTAACTCCTTTATCTACTGACCCAGAGTCAGATTAACTCCTTTATCTACTGACCCAGAGTCAGATTAACTCCTTTATCTACTGACCCAGAGTCAGATTAACTCCTTTATCTACTGACCCAGAGTCAGATTAACTCCTTTATCTACTGACCCAGAGTCAGATTAACTCCATTATCTACTGACCCAGAGTCAGATTAACTCCTTTATCTACTGACCCAGAGTCAGATTAACTCCATTATCTACTGACCCAGAGTCAGATTAACTCCTTTATCTACTGACCCAGAGTCAGATTAACTCCTTTATCTACTGACCCAGAGTCAGATTAACTCCTTTATCTACTGACCCAGAGTCAGATTAACTCCTTTATCTACTGACCCAGAGTCAGATTAACTCCTTTATCTACTGACCCAGAGTCAGATTAATCCCTTTATCTACTGACCCAGAGTCAGATTAACTCCTTTATCTACTGACCCAGAGTCAGATCAGGTCCTTTATCTACTGACCCAGAGTCAGATTAACTCCTTTATCTACTGACCCAGAGTCAGATGAGGTCCTTTATCTACTGACCCAGAGTCAGATTAACTCCTTTATCTACTGACCCAGAGTCAGATGAGGTCCTTTATCTACTGACCCAGAGTCAGATGAAATAGTGGATACCATTTTTACGTCGCTGCGTGCAGTTTGAAGGAAGTCACTAACTACCACCAGGGCAGTGACTGGAAGTCCACGGTATCTACCAGTGTTGTGTTGTGAGACCACCTAAAAAGAGAGATCCAGTCAAGACCAAGGCCAGAGCAAATTGAGTCCGATTCAAGACCACGATTGTAATTTTGTCAAATCACCGACGTAATTAAGAGTTCAAAACATCCAGTATTTCTGTGTTTATATTTCGGAACAACATGTGAATTCTCTAGACATTCAGAATAGTGAAAACATACATTCCTGAGGGCAAATAGAGCAACTCTACAAATTATTACTAACCCAAACACAGTGGGGAACAATGAAGAACTTCTACACCTTCAGAGAAGGGCTAAGGATTCATACAATAATGATTATTATAATATAATAATCATTATTATTATTTTCAATGATGTTCTGATTCAATCTCTTCCGGTTTTTGTTAGAAAGGAAAAGAGAAGAAGAAAAAAAACATTATTTTTATTTGTTGTTTTCTTGCAATGGGAAGTAATAGATGTTAATTTAGACTGGGAAATGTTTAACGGGTGTTTTTATAGTCTTATCATTGGGACCTACTGGTTAACTATGTCTGAGTTTATGGACTGCTTATCCTTCTTAACATCATGCTGTGTATGACTGCTGTTTTCCCATCAGCCCTACGCAGTGGTGCCTGGATTTTGCCGAAGACAAAAAAAGTCCCCCCCCCCAAAAAAATGTGTTTTCAAATAGATTTTTTTAGATTTTCACTCAAAAAAATAAACACTTTTTTATATATAAAATACAAAAATGTGATGTGTAAACCACATAAATCTGATTGAGTGAGCTTATCAGAGCCTGGCTACCCAGTGGGTGGGCCTCTGTCCACCCAGGTCATCCATGTAGACAATTCCTAATGCCTTAGTTAGCATTTACTGCTAGATATCATACGTTGAAATGTACTTTCTACCCTACCCGGTTACCGATGTCATTCTTCTGTGAGCTGCTCCATGCGGCTTGTGTAGAGCATTGACCCCATACGTAGCTTGTGTAGAGCATTGACCCCATACGTAGCTTGTGTAGAGCATTGACCCTATACATAGCTTGTGTAGAGCATTGACCCCATTAGTAGCTTGTGCAGAGCATTGACCCCATACGTAGCTTGTGTAGAGCATTGACCCCATTAGTAGCTTGTGTAGAGCATTGACCCCATTAGTAGCTTGTGTAGAGCATTGACCCCATACGTGGCTTGTGTAGAGCAGAACATTTGACCCCATACGAAGCTTGTGTAGAGCATTGACCCCATACGTAGCTTGTGTAGAGCAGAACATTTGACCCCATTAGTAGCTTGTGTAGAGCATTGACCCCATACGTAGCTTGTGTAGAGCATTGACCCCATTAGTAGCTTGTGTAGAGCATTGACCCCATTAGTAGCTTGGGTAGAGCATTGACCCCATACGTAGCTTGTGTAGAGCATTGACCCCATTAGTAGCTTGTGTAGAGCAGAACATTTGACGTCATACGAAGTTTGTGAAGAGGAGAACAACAAAACCGTCGTGTTCATGAGTCTCCCAGTTTTAGGTGGGTGACATATTATCTCGTAGCTCACCCTTGTTTGGTCTGGACTGTCGTGTTTTATAGCTCACCCTCGTTTGGTCTGGACAGTCGTGTTTTAGTGAGGAGACCGCTTCGAAATGAGCACGTCTGCCACCGAGTTCAGACGACGGCCGGTAAAGCTTGTGGACGTCGTGGAGCCAAACAACCGACACTTTTGGTGTTTGTGAGTCTCCCCTTTCGACATATTACTTTGTAACTCAAAGTAACTACAAACTATTTACATTTTCTTGTCCGGATCTTCTCACGTCAGGGGCGGCAGGGTAGCCTAGTGGTTAGAGGGGCAGGTAGCCTAGTGGTTAGAGGGGCAGGTAGCCTAGTGGTTAGAGCGTTGGACTAGTAACCAGCAGGTAGCCTAGTGGTTAGAACGTTGGACTAGTAACCAGCAGGTAGCCTAGTGGTTAGAGCGTTGGACTAGTAACCAGCAGGTAGCCTAGTGGTTAGAGCGTTGGACTAGTAACCAGCAGGTAGCCTAGTGGTTAGAGCGTTGGACTAGTAACCAGCAGGTAGCCTAGTGGTTAGAGCGTTGGACTAGTAACCAGCAGGTAGCCTAGTGGTTAGAGCGTTGGACTAGTAACCAGCAGGTAGCCTAGTGGTTAGAGCGTTGGACTAGTAACCAGAAGGTAGCCTAGTGGTTAGAGCGTTGGACTAGTAACCAGCAGGTAGCCTAGTGGTTAGAGCGTTGGACTAGTAACCAGCAGGTAGCCAAGTGGTTAGAGCGTTGGACTAGTAACCGAAAGGTAGCCTAGTGGTTAGAGCGTTGGACTAGTAACCAGCAGGTAGCCTAGTGGTTAGAGCGTTGGACTAGTAACCAGCAGGTAGCCTAGTGGTTAGAGCGTTGGACTAGTAACCAGCAGGTAGCCTAGTGGTTAGAGCGTTGGACTAGTAACCAGCAGGTAGCCTAGTGGTTAGAGCGTTGGACTAGTAACCGGCAGGTAGCCTAGTGGTTAGAGCGTTGGACTATTAACCAGCAGGTAGCCTAGTGGTTAGAGCGTTGGACTAGTAACCAGCAGGTAGCCTAGTGGTTAGAGCGTTGGACTAGTAACCAGCAGGTAGCCTAGTGGTTAGAGCGTTGGACTAGTAACCAGCAGGTAGCCTAGTGGTTAGAGCGTTGGACTAGTAACCAGCAGGTAGCCTAGTGGTTAGAGCGTTGGACTAGTAACCAGCAGGTAGCCTAGTGGTTAGAGCGTTGGACTAGTAACCAGCAGGTAGCCTAGTGGTTAGAGCGTTGGACTAGTAACCAGCAGGTAGCCTAGTGGTTAGAGCGTTGGACTAGTAACCAGCAGGTAGCCTAGTGGTTAGAGCGTTGGACTAGTAACCAGCAGGTAGCCTAGTGGTTAGAGCGTTGGACTAGTAACCAGCAGGTAGCCTAGTGGTTAGAGCGTTGGACTAGTAACCAGCAGGTAGCCTAGTGGTTAGAGCGTTGGACTAGTAACCAGCAGGTAGCCTAGTGGTTAGAGCGTTGGACTAGTAACCAGCAGGTAGCCTAGTGGTTAGAGCGTTGGACTAGTAACCAGCAGGTAGCCTAGTGGTTAGAGCGTTGGACTAGTAACCAGCAGGTAGCCTAGTGGTTAGAGCGTTGGACTAGTAACCAGCAGGTAGCCTAGTGGTTAGAGCGTTGGACTAGTAACCAGCAGGTAGCCTAGTGGTTAGAGTGTTGGACTAGTAACCGAAAGGTTGCAAGATCGAATCCCAGAGGTGACAAAGTAAAGATCTGTTGTTCTGCCCCTGAA
>NC_059447.1:92949642-92952142 GCF_905237065.1 Salmo salar
GTGACATGGAAGACAAGGGAAAGTACAGACTGTCAGCTTTTAGCTTCTGGCGAAAAAAAAATCACTTTAGACTGAAATGTTGGTAAATAGATCCTTTAAATTGTTGAAAGCATCAAGATGTGTTGGGAGTCGTGATTTTGCACCTGGTAACACGTCGGCTGTGACAGTTTACCTCCCAATACTTCAAAAGGTAGTTTAAGGTGGTTTTTTTATTGTTGTTGTAAATAGTGGTGAAGTGTGAATTTTGAAATATATTTTTAAAGGGTTTAAATCATGGTAACAGTGTGTTTCCAGTGTGAGCTTGAACACTTCGATTGTTCTGATGGATAAAAAATTAAAAGCTTTTCAGTTTAACACATTCAGATATCCGTTTTTATTTCATTAGTGCTTTCATGTCATACTTAAGATCATTCTCTTAACTTAAAATACCTTGTATTTAGCAAACCATTAAAGCTACTCGTGTGTGTGTGTGTGTGTGTGTGTGTGTGTGTGTGAGCGACTGTGTGTGTGTATTCATACGTGGGAAAAACTCCAGGTGTCCTCTAAACTCAAATATCTCCCCCTTCCACACACACACACACACACACACACACACACACACACACACAGTGGTGAACCAGAAGAATGGTTTACTGATCCATATTTCCAATAGCAGCTGCACACCTGCAGATACACAAACCCCCTTCTTCTCTCTCTTTCTTTCTTTCGAAAAATGAAGGGACTTCTCATCTTTCTAGAAAAGAGCCACTGCTAAAACAGAGATGCACCTTAAAAAAAGATGACAGAATCATACAAAATCCAATAAAAATCAGCCAAAAAAACCAGACGAATCAAAAGTATAATATGTACAAAAGCTCTTGGTAACACTTCATTTGGAGAGTCTGTAGACCAGATAAAGATCAGCAACATGCCAACTATCTACTGATCTTAATCCTAAACCTTTATTCTAATCCTAACCCTTATTCTAATCCTAACCCTTATTCTAACCCTAAACCTAAACCTTATTCTAACCCTAAACCTAACCCTTATTCTAACCCTAAACCTAAACCTTATTCTAATCCTAACCCTTATTCTAATCCTAACCCTTATTCTAATCCTAACCTTTATTCTAATCCTAATCCTTATTCTAATCCTAACCCTTATTCTAACCCTAAACCTAAACCTTATTCTAACCCTAAACCTAACCCTTATTCTAATCCTAACCCTTATTCTAATCCTAACCCTTATTCTAATCCTAACCTTTATTCTAATCCTAACCCTTATTCTAATCCTAACCTTTATTCTAATCCTAACCCTTATTCTAATCCTAACCCTTATTCTAATCCTAATCCTAACCCTTATTCTAATCCTAACCTTTATTCTAATCCTAATCCTTATTCTAATCCTAATCCTTATTCTAATCCTAACCCTTATTCTAATCCTAACCCTTATTCTAATCCTAACCCTTATTCTAATCCTAATCCTTATTCTAATCCTAACCCTTATTCTAATCCTAATCCTTATTCTAATCCTAATCCTTATTCTAATCCTAATCCTAATCCTAACCCTAATCCTTATTCTAATCCTAACCCTTATTCTAATCCTAACCCTTATTCTAATCCTAATCCTTATTCTAATCCTAACCGTAACTTTAGCAAACAGTTGCTTATCAACAAAGAGTTTTGTAGATAGCATGACCATCTACAGATGGACTATCTGGACTATCCAAATCAAATGGGAGCTAAATCTTACCTAGCCTACAGTAGAAAAAAAAAACGCTTTTATATTTTTTAATACAACAACTCTCAGAGGAATTTAAAAACAGACGTTTAAAAAAAAAAATTCCTTTCTTTTATAAAACCTCCAACTGCCCCGTTGTTGTTCTTCAATCCCATGTCCCAAATGGCACCCTATTCCCTGTACAGTGCACTACTTTTAAAACAGAGACAAAAGTAATACACTAAATAGGGTGCCATTTGGGGCGTAGCCTAGCGACAGACAGTCCACTTCCTTTACTCGCGGGTGAAGGCCTTCTTCTGATTGGCTCGTACGACGTCGTCGGGGGAGGGCGTGTCGAAGGTGAAAGGGGTTATGGGTAAGAGGGGCGTCTGTTCTTTAGCTTTGACCAGCTGGGTCTGTGTTCCGTACAGAAACGCCGGGTGACCCCTTCCTCTGACCTCTAACCTCAGATCTCCCACAGCCTTCATCATCATCATCATCCTCCTCCTCCTCTTCATCATCCCCCGGCTGGGCGCACGCACCGACAGGGTCAGGGCGAAGACGGACGGCCGAGCGAACACAGAGGAACCGTGGCGGTGGTGGTCTGACCGCACGGCGACCTCGGACGGCGAGGAGAGGCCTTTGTCATGGCGACTCGCAAACGACCCACCACCGTTGGACGACTGGGCCATGAGCGAGCTTAGATCAACAATCTGATCGCCCCACGGTGGGTGGAGACTCAGGGGAGTGGGTGGTAAAAGAGGGCAGGGTTCGTCTCCGACTCCACCCTCTCGGATACTTC
>NC_059447.1:92957142-92959642 GCF_905237065.1 Salmo salar
TCCAGACTGGTGCATAATACATTTTTCCTACTTTTGACACAGCTGATAACTTTCACTTTACTTTATGGGTGTGAGCATGGCCCTTTTTTTTGGTGGACTCGGTACAATGTTTCAACAGAACAATTTTCTTACAATCAATAACGGGTAGATCTGGCTGGCTAAACTGTAAACGTTGTTAGTTAGATCACCGACTAGTTAACAATACCAACAGGTTTCAGTTGCTGAAACTTCTGGCAGCTTGACAACTACCTAGCTAACCAGCATGATAAATAAATACATTAAAAGTTAGAAACATTAGGTAATTAAAACAATACCATTGACATATGCTTAAGATAATTGTCCTAGCTTGCCAACTATGTCATTTAACTAGATGCCAACCATAAGCATTTACCGTTATAAGCATGTTTTGTTACACCCGAAATAACGTTTAGCTAAACACCGTTATGTGACCGATAACATTGAATTTGAGAATAGTCTGTAAGTACACTCGACATTGTTCTGTGTAATTGCGGGATATTATTTTTGCATTGAAAGCAGTATTTATTTATTTATGGGGTTTTTAATGTGACATCCGTGTTCCAGTCCGCCCGCACTTTATGCTGCTTAACTCTGTCGGAAATCGTTGCGTTTTTAATTCGGTTAAAGTTGTGAAACTTATTTCAAATGACAACCCGAATAGGACAAGACAGTAATAATTATATGCTTTTCAAGCTAATGTTAGTTACCTAGCTATCGAACAGCAATAGTTATATGCTTTTCAAACTAATGTTAGCCAATTTAGCTTATCATTAGCTACCTAGCTATCCAACAGCAATAATTATATGCTTTTCAGGCTAACGTTAGCCAATTTAGCTTAACATTAGCTATCCAACAGCAATAGTTATTCTTTTCAAGCTAACGTTAGCCAATTGAGCTTATCATTAGCTACCTAGCTATCGAAACAGCAATAGTTATGCTTTTCAAGCTAACGTTAGCCAATTTAGCTTATCATTAGCTACCTAGCTATAGAACAGCAATAGTTATATGCTTTTCAAGCTAATGTTAGCTAGGTAGCTAACGATAGCTATATTGGCTAACCGGCTAACGTTAGCTAACAACTTTAGGCCTTGGGGTCCCCAAAACTACCAGTAACAAATTTACAAAACCTAACCTTCGTCGTAGTTGCAGCCTCGGACATTTCTGTGCCGAGACATGTTGGTTTTATATCATTTATAAACTACGTCTCCTTTCGTCCCCTTGTAGACGTGTTTTTTTCGGCTCGGGGTTTATATTAACTTGCGTCTCACTTTCCGACAGCCATGTTTACGTAGATAGCTAGCTAGCTAGCTATACACACACACACACACACACACACACACACACACACACACACACACACCTGCGCAGACTCGGTAGAGTTGAGCGGTTCAGAACCAAACAGAACTTGTAAATAAATGCAGGTCGTGGATCAGTTAATACTGCAAAACAATCCCCTAAAATATATAAAACTGTCGTAAAACTGTCGTAATGCCATTTGGCCTGCTGAGTGAAACATTTGCACTTGGCTTGGCCCACGCTACGATTGATCTGAAAATAAAATAGTATGTTTAATTCCATAATAAATTAAATTTAGCTCATGATTGTAACAACAACAAACATGCTTGTCAGAAATCAAGCTGTTCCTCCCCGAACGACTATTATATTCTCTTATCAATCATTTCAAGAATCCCAAATAAATAAATATAAAACACAGGCAGTTTCCTCTTCTAGTGTAGATATGTAGGTTAGTGGCAAGGCCTTCACATTTTATTTAGATACCACTACCCGACGTACAACAAACCTCATCCATGTTCTTTTCACATCTCTTATGTCTCACATTTATGAAATGGATGGTTGTGTACATTTTTTTTTTTTTTATTTTACTTTTATTTAACTAGGCAAGACAGTTGTGTACATTTTATTTTACTTTTTTTTTTAATTTAACTTTTATTTAACTAGGCAAGACAGTGCTGCCTGCCCGAACACCTACACACCAACTGACCTGGCTGAACGATAAGGTGATTACTTAGTGATGAAAGACATGTACTAAATATCCATTCACTTTTGTAATGAACAGGTAAACTGCATCAAAATGCCTTAAAAAAAAAAAAAATACGTTTTTTAATTTTTTTTAACTAATCTTATTTGCCATTGCCCGGAACCTCCTTGTAAGGTGATGATGATTATGGTGATGATGATGATGATGATATAACAGCTAAATAACCACAACCTGATAATAAACTGGGTCTATATTGATGTGTACTGTACTGTAGCCATGTTTGACCCTTTTCAATGTGTAGGGACTTATTAAACAACCCCTCTCTCTCTCAGAAAGTGTGAATATATCTGCCAAAGCCAACTACATGCAATAGATGAATAAACAGAATGATTGGAGTTCTTTTTTTGTTTTTTTACACACTTGAACATTGAGACAGGTTTTTAAAAGGCAGGCTTAGGGAACAATGACTCAAGAAATGACAAA
>NC_059447.1:92964642-92969642 GCF_905237065.1 Salmo salar
CAACCACTCCACACTTTTCTTGTTAACAAACTATTGTTTTGGCAAGTCGGTTAGGACATCTACTTTGTGCATGACACAAGTCATTTTTCCAACGATTGTTTACAGACAGATTATTTCACTTATAATTCACTGTATCACAATTCCAGTGGGTCAGAAGTTCACATACACTAAGTTGACTGTGCCTTTAAACAGCTTGGAAAATTCCAGAATATGACATCATGGCTTTAGAAGCTTGTGATACATTTACATTTTAGTCATTTAGCAGACACTCTTATCCAGAGCGATTTACAGTAGTGAATGCATACATTTCATTTCATGCATTTTATTTTTTGGACTGCCCACCATGGGAATCAAACCCACAACCCTGGCGTTGCACACACCAAGCTCTACCAACTGAGCCACATGGAAGGCTAGACTAGTTGAGATCATTTCAGTCAAGGCCTACCTTCAAACTCAGTGCCTCTTTGCTTGACATCATGGGAAAATCAAAAGAAATCAGCCAAGACCTCAGAAAAAAAATTGTAGACCTCCACAAGTCTGGTTCATCCTTGGGAGCAATTTCCAAATGCCTGAAAGTACCACGTTCATCTGTACTAACAATAGTACGCAAGTATAAACACCATGGGACCATGCAGCCATCATACCGCTCAGGAAGGAGATGCCTTCTGTCTCCTAGAGATGAACATACTTTGGTGCGAAAAGTGCAAATCAATCCCAGAACAACAGCAAAGAACCTTGTGAAGATGCTGGAGGAAACGGGTACAAAAGTATCTATAGCCACAGTAAAACGAGTCCTATATCAACATGACCTGAAAGGCCGCTCAGCAAGGAAGAAGCCACTGCTCCAAAACCGCCATAAAAAAGCCAGACTACGGTTTGCAACTGCACATGGGGACAAAGATCGTACTTTTTGGAGAAATGTCCTCTGGTCTGATGAAACAAAAATGGAACTGTTTGGCCATAATGACCATTGTTATGTTTGGAGGAAAAAGGGGGAGGCTTGCAAGCTGAAGAACATCATCCCAACCGTGAAGCACGGAGGTGGCAGCATCATGTTGTGGGGGTGCTTTGCTGCAGGAGAGACTGGTGCACTTCACAAAATAGATGGCTTCATGAGGTAGGAAAATTATGTGGATATATTGAAGCAACATCTCAAGACAGCAGTCAGAAAGTTAAATCTTGGTTGCAAATGGGTCTTCCAATTGGACAATGACCCCAAGCATACTTCCAAAGTTGTGGCAAAATGGCTTAAAACCTCTTAGGGCTAGGGGGCAGTTTTCGGAAGTTCGGATGAATGACGTGCCCAAAGTAAACTGCCTGTTACTCAGGCCCAGAAGCTAGGAAACGCATATAATTGGTAGCATTGGATAGAAAACACTCTGACGTTTCTAAACCTGTTAACATAATGTCTGTGAGTGTAACAGAACTGATATGGCAGGCAAAAACCAGAGGAAAATCCATCCAGAATAAAATACATTTTTAGGTCACAGGCCACAGGCCTAGTCTATGGGATATACAAATAAATAGCTCCCAGATTGCAGTTCCTATGGCTTCCACTAGATGTCAACAGTCTTTATTAAGGGTTTCAGGCTTGTTTGTTGAAAAACGAACGAGTAGTTGTAGTTTTTACAAGGTGTCTCTCATTAGAAAAGTAGTCTTGTTGGCATGTGAATGTGCGCGCTCTTCGTTATTTATCTTCCCTATTGAACATACTACTCTCCATCTTAAATATTATCATTTATTTAGATATTAGAGTACCTGAGGATTAATTAGAAACATCGTTTGACTTGTTTGGACGAACTTTACTGGTACCTTTTTGGATTCGTTTGTATGCACGTTGAACGAGTAGATTACTGAATCAAGCACACCAACTAAACTGACATTTTTGGGATATAAAGAAGGACTTTATCGAACATAACAGCCATTCATTGTGTAGCTGAGACCATTGGGATTGCAAACAGAGGAAGATCTTCAAAGGTAAGTGATTTATTTTATTGTTATTTGGGATTTTGTGACGCCTGTGCTGGTTTGAAAAAGTATTTTGATGTGGGGGCGCTGTCCTCAGATAATCGCATGGTATGCTTTCGCCGTAAAGCCTTTTTGAAATCTGACAACGCGGTTAGATTAACAAGAAGTTAAGCTTTTAAATGATGTAAGATACTTGTATATTCATAAACGTTTAATATTACAATTTTGTCATTTGAATTTGGCGCGCTCCAGCTTCATCGGATGTTGTCGATTTTGATCCCGATAACGGGATTCGTGCGCTAAGAGGTAGGACAACAAAGTCAAGGAATTGGAGCGGCCATCACAAAGCTCTGACCTCAATCCCATAGAAAATGTGTGGGCAGAACTGAAAAAGCGTGTGCGAGCAAGGAGGCCTACAAACCTGACTCAGTTACACCAGCTCTGTCAGGAGGAATGGGCCAAAATTCACCCAACTTATTGTGGGAAGCTTGTGGAAGGCTACCCGAAACGTTTGACCCAAGTTAAACAATTTAAAGGCAATGCTACCGAATACTAATTGAGTGTATGTAAACGAGAGAGGGAGAGAGGAAGAGATTTTGATTTATTTTATAAATACATCATTTAAAAGAAACAGCCTGGAACAAATAAAAACCACATGCTTCACTGTCTCCACCTCCCCACCAAAAGGACACTGTCTCCACCTCCCCACCAAAAGGACACTGTCTCCACCTCCCCACCAAAAGGACACTGTCTCCACCTCCCCACCAAAAGGACACTGTCTCCACCTCCCCACCAGAAGGACACTGTCTCCACCTCCCCACCAAAAGGACACTGTCTCCACCTCCCCACCAAAAGGACACTGTCTCCACCTCCCCACCAAAAGGACACTGTCTCCACCTCCCCACCAAAAGAGAGAGAGACAGAGAGAGAGAGAGAGAGAGAGAGACAGAGAGAGACAGAGAGAGAGAGGGAGACAGAGAGAGAGAGAGACAGAGACAGAGAGAGAGAGAGAGAGAGAGAGAGACAGAGAGAGACAGAGAGAGAGAGGGAGACAGAGAGAGAGAGAGAGAGACAGAGAGACAGAGAGAGAGAGAGAGAGAGAGAGAGAGAGAGACAGAGAGAGAGACAGAGAGAGACAGAGAGAGAGAGAGAGAGAGAGACAGAGAGAGACAGAGAGAGTAGTGTGAACTTTCTTCTTTTACAGAATGCAAAAATACTGCCCCAAGGTTCAAGTGTGTGGTGTGGTGTGTTCATCAAATAATGAAGAAAAAAATGGAACAAACTCACCAACCCTGCTGCTCTTTGACCCTCATACTGTCCCACTTCCTGCTTTAAATGGCTTGACTTCAGACGATCTACACCCATTATCATCGAGACCCATCCTATAGAGTATAGACAACTATCCTCTGTTATATCTGTGTGATTCTCCTCCTATAGAGTATAGGGTATAGACAACTCTCCTCTGCTATATCTGTGTGATTCTCCTCCTAGAGAGTATAGAGTATAGACAACTCTCCTCTTACTCCCCCCCTCTATCAAACGGTAGCCTGCAGACATGTCAATAGCTCAGGGCTGAGAAGTATTCCAATGACCCTACCTGAGCATACAATGCTTTGCAGAATGGGGCTGCCTTGACAATGGCAGCACTAACCTGTCCAATCGCGCCCATGCAAATTACCACACCCTGTTTGCCATTAGACGGACAAGATCGGAGAAGCCCAGGGAAAAAATGCTGTTGAGCGTTCATCTATAATGCATCCCTCATAGCACCCTATTCCCTTTGTAGTGCACTACATGGCCCCCTATTCCCTATATAGTGCTCTTGTTTAGAATAGGGGTCCATCTAGTGTACTATATATGGAATAGGGTGCCACGTAGTGTACTATATAGGGAATTCCCTATATAGTGCACTACGTGTCCCCTATTCCCTATATAGTACACTACATGGTCCCCTATTCCCTATATAGTGCATTACATGGCCCCCTATTCCCTATATAGTGCATTACATGGCCCCCTATTCCCTATATAGTGCATTACATGGTCCCCTATTCCCTATATAGTACACTACATGGCCCCCTATTCCCTATATAGTACACTACGTGGTCCCCTATTCCCTATATAGTACACTACATGGTCCCCTATTCCCTATATAGTGCACTACCATATTTTTGACCCGTAAAGTGATGCAATGATAGAAATGTACATTATAGAACAACGGATGAGCTTCTATCACAATGCTCTATCTGCCCTGATCCCGTGTGTGTGTGTGTGTGTGTGTGTGTGTGTGTGTGTGTGTGTGTGTGTGTGTGTGTGTGTGTGTGTGTGTGTGTGTGTGTGTGTGTGTGTGTGTGTGCTACAGGTGAATTTATCCAGGCAACAGCTATGAATCATACAGTATAAATTATTTTTTTTCAATAATTTCCAATAAAGCCTTGAATATCTAAACAACATTTCACATACATGTATTTTAAGTCCCCAGTGCAGTCAAAACGTGATTGTTTTACACACACACACACACACACACACATATATATATATATATATATATCCACACTATGAGGTTGGAATAATACTGTGAAATTGTGTGCGTTTGCATTCCCTGTGGCTCAGTTGGTAGAGCATGGTGTTTCCAATGTCAGGGTTGTGGGTTCGATTCCCACGGGGGGCCAGTATGAAAACAACAAAAGAAATGTATGAAATGAAATGTATGAAATGAAATGTATGTATTCACTACTGTAAGTCGCTCTGGATAAGAGCATCTGCTAAATGACTAAAATGTAAATTGTGAAAATGATGATAAACCTTTCTAGTGTAACTGTGGTTCCGGGTGAGATGGAGTATTTGCCTGGCTGGTGACATCACCAGTTCAATAGACCAATAAAGAAAGAGTGTTCCGTAACGGAGAGAACGCTCTTTCTTTATAAATAATATAATCCTATAAATAACTTTATTTTGACGCTTCAAATAAACTCGTTGACCAATCAGGACCTGTATATGACTGCCACGTCACATAATCCATTTGAAACGTTCAT
>NC_059447.1:92974642-92979642 GCF_905237065.1 Salmo salar
ACATATGAATTCAGACTTATTTTTCTCTAGCAGTTATGACAATATTTCGTTTTCATGCCAATGATTAGACATAATGTTTCCAATGGTTAGACCTAACGTTTGCAATGGTTAGACCTAACGTTTCCAATGGTTAGACATAACGATGGTTAGACCTAACGTTTCCAATGGTTAGACCTAACGTTTCCAATGGTTAGACCTAACGTTTCCAATGGTTAGACATAACGTTTCCAATGGTTAGACCTAACGTTTCCAATGGTTAGACCTAACGTTTCCAATGGTTAGACCTAACGTTTCCAATGGTTAGACCTAACGTTTCCAATGGTTAGACCTAACGTTTCCAATGGTTAGACCTAACGATGGTTAGACCTAACGTTTCCGATGGTTAGACCTAACGATGGTTAGACCTAACGTTTCCAATGATTAGACCTAACGATGGTTAGACCTAACGTTTCCAATGATTAGACCTAACGATGGTTAGACCTAACGTTTCCAATGATTAGACCTAACGATGATTAGACCTAACGATGGTTAGACCTAACGATGGTTAGACCTAACGCTTCCAATGGTTAGACCTAACGTTTCCAATGGTTAGACCTAACGATGGTTAGACCTAACGATGGTTAGACATAACGTTTCCAATGATTAGACCTAACGATGGTTAGACATAACGTTTTGTACACAGACCAATTTTAAATAATCGGATTTCATAGATTTGTTTTTTCTTCTTCTCCTTTGTATTGTTATAAAAAAATAAATGATAATTAAAAAAATGTTGTAAAGTAGTCTGTTACCATTGACTATTGAAATGATTATATATTTTTAACATGTGAATCAATCAAAGTTGCTATTCAGAAACAATTACGCTCAGCAGATAATAACCATAAAAACACAAATAAAATCTATTGATACTGGTAAGGAAGTTGATATAGGGTTGAAAGCTATTTTATCCTTTATAATACCGTAGTAAACACACACACACACACACACACACACACACACACACACACACACACACACACACACACACACACACCTTGAGTTCCTGTTCACCTGTAGTACTGTAACAAAAAAATAATATTCTCTCCCTTATACGTTATCCTGGCCTCTGATTGGCTCTGGAGTGGAGGTGACTGTGTGTGTGTGTGTGTGTGTGTGTGCTGCTCTGATGATGTCTGAAGCAGGTCTGAACATGTCAGGACCAAGGCAGGGTCATGTTCATATGATCAGGTGTACCTGTACCTGCCGTGCCAGATCACCTGGGTTTCTGTGGAAACCCACAACACCACAACCAGTTTGTCAGAGTGTGTGTGTGTGTGTGTGTGTGTGTGTGTGTGTGTGTGTGTGTGTGTGTGTGTGTGTGTGTGTGTGTGTGTGTGTGTGTGTGTGTGTGTGTGTGTGTGTGTGTGTGTGTGTGTGTGTGTGTGTGTGTGTGTGTGTGTGTGTGTGTGTGTGTGTGTGTGTGTGTGTGTGTGTGGAGTGTGTGTGTGTGTGTGTGTGTGACTGACTGACTGTACCCTACCCTGCTAGAATGACTGGTTCTGTTACCACTCTACCCTGTTAGAATGACTGGTTCTGTTACCACTCTACCCTGTTAGAATGACTGGTTCTGTTACCACTCTACCCTGTTAGAATGACTGGTTCTGTTACCACTCTACCCTGTTAGAATGACTGGTTCTGTTACCACTCTACCCTGTTAGAATGACTGGTTCTGTTACCACTCTACCCTGTTAGAATGACTGGTTCTGTTACCACTCTACCCTGTTAGAATGACTGGTTCTGTTACCACTCTACCCTGTTAGAATGACTGGTTCTGTTACCACTCTACCCTGTTAGAAGGACTGGTTCTGTTACCACTCTACCCTGTTAGAATGACTGGTTCTGTTACCACTCTACCCTGTTAGAATGACTGGTTCTGTTACCACTCTACCCTGTTAGAATGACTGGTTCTGTTACCACTCTGCCCTGTTAGAAGGACTGGTTCTGTTACCACTCTACCCTGTTAGAATGACTGGTTCTGTTACCACTCTACCCTGTTAGAATGACTGGTTCTGTTACCACTCTACCCTGTTAGAATGACTGGTTCTGTTACCACTCTACCCTGTTAGAATGACTGGTTCTGTTACCACTCTACCCTGTTAGAATGACTGGTTCTGTTACCACTCTGCCCTGTTAGAATGACTGGTTCTGTTACCACTCTGTTAGAATGACTGGTTCTGTTACCACTCTGCTGGAGTGACTGGTTCTGTTACCACTCTGTTAGAAGGACTGGTTCTGTTACCACTCTGCTAGAATGACTGGTTCTGTTACCACTCTGTTAGAAGGACTGGTTCTGTTACCACTCTGTTAGAATGACTGGTTCTGTTACCACTCTGTTAGAATGACTGGTTCTGTTACCACTCTGCTGGAGTGACTGGTTCTGTTACCACTCTGCTGGAGTGACTGGTTCTGTTACCACTCTGTTAGAAGGACTGGTTCTGTTACCACTCTGTTAGAAGGACTGGTTCTGTTACCACTCTGCTAGAATGACTGGTTCTGTTACCACTCTGTTAGAAGGACTGGTTCTGTTACCACTCTGCTAGAATGACTGGTTCTGTTACCACTCTGTTAGAAGGACTGGTTCTGTTACCACTCTGTTAGAATGACTGGTTCTGTTACCACTCTGTTAGAAGGACTGGTTCTGTTACCACTCTGCTGGAGTGACTGGTTCTGTTACCACTCTGCTGGAGTGACTGGTTCTGTTACCACTCTGTTAGAATGACTGGTTCTGTTACCACTCTGTTAGAAGGACTGGTTCTGTTACCACTCTGCTGGAGTGACTGGTTCTGTTACCACTCTGTTAGAAGGACTGGTTCTGTTACCACTCTGTTAGAAGGACTGGTTCTGTTACCACTCTGTTAGAAGGACTGGTTCTGTTACCACTCTGTTAGAAGGACTGGTTCTGTTACCACTCTGCTGGAGTGACTGGTTCTGTTACCACTCTGTTAGAATGACTGGTTCTGTTACCACTCTGTTAGAAGGACTGGTTCTGTTACCACTCTGCTGGAGTGACTGGTTCTGTTACCACTCTGTTAGAAGGACTGGTTCTGTTACCACTCTGTTAGAAGGACTGGTTCTGTTACCACTCTGTTAGAAGGACTGGTTCTGTTACCACTCTGTTAGAAGGACTGGTTCTGTTACCACTCTGCTGGAGTGACTGGTTCTGTTACCACTCTGCTGGAGTGACTGGTTCTGTTACCACTCTGTTAGAAGGACTGGTTCTGTTACCACTTTCCACACAGTCTCTTTTGAGAGGCCCAAATGGCTCCCTATTCCTCACTTAGAGCCCTGCGGTTTTGTCACCAGGGTTTGTTTGTATTGGATGGATGAAACTCATGCTTTGACCTCGTGTCTTTTTCTCTTTTCAGTCTCCCCACCTTCTGTCTCTCATTCTGTCTCTCATTCTGTCTCTCATTCTGTCTCACATTCTGTCTCCCCACATTCTGTCTCTCATTCTGTCTCCCCACATTCTGTCTCTCATTCTGTCTCCCCACATTCTGTCTCTCATTCTGTCTCCCCACATTCTGTCTCACATTCTGTCTCTCATTCTGTCTCACATTCTGTCTCCCCACATTCTGTCTCTCATTCTGTCTCACATTCTGTCTCCCCACATTCTGTCTCACATTCTATCTCCCCACATTCTGTCTCCCCACATTCTGTCTCCCCACATTCTGTCTCCCCACATTCTGTCTCCCCACATTCTGTCTCACATTCTGTCTCCCCACATTCTGTCTCTCCACATTCTGTCTCTCATTCTGTCTCCCCACATTCTGTCTCCCCACATTCTGTCTCACATTCTGTCTCCCCACATTCTGTCTCCTCACATTCTGTCTCTCATTCTGTCTCCCCACATTCTGTCTCTCATTCTGTCTCCCCACATTCTGTCTCTCATTCTGTCTCACATTCTGTCTCCCCACATTCTGTCTCCCCACATTCTGTCTCTCATTCTGTCTCACATTCTGTCTCCCCACATTCTGTCTCCCCACATTCTGTCTCACATTCTGTCTCCCCACATTCTGTCTCCCCACATTCTGTCTCCCCACATTCTGTCTCTCATTCTGTCTCACATTCTGTCTCCCCACATTCTGTCTCCCCACATTCTGTCTCCCCACATTCTGTCTCCCCACATTCTGTCATAACATGACTATTAAGCTTTAGACTTTGGTTATACCACATCATGAAATGCAAGTTCAAATAAAACATCTCTCTCCCCTCTCCCCCCTCTCTTCTCTCCCCCTCTCTCTTCTCTCCCCCTCTCTCTTCTCCCCCTCTCTCCCCTCTCCCCCCGCTCTTCTCTCTCTCTCTCCCCTCTCTCCCCTCTTCCCCCGCTCTCCTCTCTCTCTCTCCCTCTCTCCTCTCTCTCCTCTCCCCCTCTCCCCTCTCTCTCCCCCATCTCTCCCCCTCTCTCCCCCTCTCCCCTCTCCCCTCTCTCCTCTCTCCCCTCTCTCCCCTCTCTCCTCTCCCCTCTCTCTCTCTCCCCTTCTCTCCCCTCTCTCCTCTCTCCCCTCTCTCCCCTCTCTCCTCTCCCCTCTCTCCTCTCCCCCTCTCCCCTCTCTCCCCCTCTCTCCCCCCTCTCTCTCCAGTGTGTACAGTAGTGAGGAAGATGATGATGACAGTGAGATGTATGAACATGACTATGACGGACCGCTGCCCAAGCCGAGCAAACGCCATCTAGGCAAGACACGCTGGACACGAGAAGAGGTAACACACGCTAACACACGCTAACACACGCTAACACACACACTAACACACGCTAACACACACTAACACACACTAACACACACTAACACACACTAACACACACTAACACACACACTAACACACACTAACACACGCTAACACACACACTAACACACGCTAACACACGCTAACACACACGCTAACACACACTAACACACGCTAACACACGCGAACACACACGCTAACACACACTAACACACGCTAACACACGCTAACACACACCA
>NC_059447.1:92984642-92989642 GCF_905237065.1 Salmo salar
CCTCTCCCCCTCCCTTCTCTCTCCCTCCACCTTCCCTCCCCCCTCCACCTCCCCTCTCCCCCTCCCCTACCTCCCCTGTCCCTCCACCTCACCTGTCCCTCCACCTCACCTGTCCCTCCACCTCACCTGTCCCTCCACCTCACCTGTCCCTCCACCTAGGTTATCGAGCTAGTCCAGAAGTATGGAGCCAAGCGTTGGTCGGTAATCGCCAAGCACCTGAAGGGTCGGATAGGGAAGCAGTGCAGAGAGCGCTGGCACAACCACCTGAACCCCGAGGTGAAGAAGACTTCCTGGACCGAGGAAGAGGACCAGATCATCTACCAGGCCCACGAGAAACTGGGCAACCGCTGGGCCGAGATCGCCAAACTGCTGCCTGGCAGGTACGGAGAGAGAGGGAGAGAAGAGACAAGGAGGGAGAGAGGGAGACAGGGAGGAGAGAGAGAGAGAGAGAGAGAGAGAGAGAGAGAGAGAGAGAGAGAGATGGGGTGGTGAGGGATAGAGAGGGAGGGGGTGAGGGAGGGTTGAGGGAGGGAGAGAGAGAGGCAGTGAGGGAGAGAGAGAGGGGGTGGTAAGAGATGGAGAGAGGGAGGCAGGGAGGGAGAGAGGGGTGGGGATGGTGAGGGGGAGGGAGGGGTGGGGATGGTGAGGGAGGAAGAGAGAGGCAGGGAGGGAGAGAGAGAGGGGGTGAGGGAGGGGTGAGGGAGGGAGAGAGAAAAACAGAGTGATTGTTGTTATCAGAACTGATAATGCTATCAAGAACAACTTAACAGTGGCTATATGTATATGATTCCTGCTGTAACCAGGTTTGGTCAGGTATTCTGCCACTGTGTACTCTCTGTTTAGGGACAAATAGCATTCTAGTTTGCTCTGTTTTTTTTGTTAATTCTTTCCAATGTGTCAAGTAATTATCTTTTTGTTTTCTCATGATTTGGTTGGGTCTAATTGTGTTGCTGTCCTGGGGCTCTGTGGGGTCTGTTTGTGTTTGTGAACAGAGCCCCAGGACCAGCTTGCTTAGGGGACTCTTCTCCAGGTTCATCTCTCTGTAGGTGATGGCTTTGTTATGGACGGACCAGCTAGCTTAGGGGACTCTTCTCCAGGTTCATCTCTCTGTAGGTGATGGCTTTGTTATGGAAGGACCAGCTAGCTTAGGGGACTCTTCTCCAGGTTCATCTCTCTGTAGGTGATGGCTTTGTTATGGAAGGACCAGCTTGCTTAGGGGACTCTACTCCAGGTTCATCTCTCTGTAGGTGATGGCTTTGTTATGGAAGGACCAGCTAGCTTAGGGGACTCTTCTCCAGGTTCATCTCTCTGTAGGTGATGGCTTTGTAATGGAAGGTTTGGGAATCACTTCCTTTTAGGTTGTTGTAGAATTTAACGGCTCTTTTCTGGATTTTGATAATTAGCGGGTATCGGCCTAATTCTGCTCAGTATGCATTTTTACGTTGTACATGGAGGATATTTTTGCAGAATTCTGCATGCAGAGTCTCAATTTTGTGAATTCTTGGTTGGTGAGTGGACCCCAGACCTCACAACCATAAAGGGCAATGGGTTCTATAACTGATTCAAGTATTTTTAGCCAGATCCTAATTGGGAAGTCAGATTTGATGTTTCTTTTGATGGCATAGGAGGCCCTTCTTGCCTCGTCTCTCAGATCGTTCACAGCTTTGTGGAAGTTACCTGTGGCTCTGATGTTTAGGCCGAGGTATGTATAGTTTGCTGTGTGCTCTAGGGCAACGGTGTGTAGATGGAATTTGTATTCGTGGTCCTGGCAACTGGACCTTTTTTGGAACACCATTATTTTTGTCTTACTGAGATTTACTGTCAGAGCCCAGGTCTGTCAGGGCCCAGGTCTGTCAGGGCCCCAGGTCTGTCAGGCCCCAGGTCTGTCAGGGCCCCAGGTCTGTCAGGGCCCAGGTCTGTCAGGGCCCAGGTCTGTCAGGGCCCCAGGTCTGTCAGGGCCCAGGTCTGACAGGGCACAGGTCTGCCAGGGCCCAGGTCTGACAGAATCTGTGCAGAAGATCTAGGTGATGCTGTAGGCCCTCCTTGGTTGGGGACAGAAGCACCAGATCATCAGCAAACAGTAGACATTTGGCTTCAGATTCTAGCCGGGTGAGGGCCGGGTGCTGCAGACTGTTCTAGTGCCCTCGCCAATTCATTGATATATATGTTGAAGAGGGTGGGGCTCAAGCTGCACCCCTGTCTCACCCCACGGCCCTGTGGAAAGAAATGTGTGTGTTTCTTGCCAATTTTAACCGCACACTTGTTGTTTGTGTACATGGATTTTATAATGTCGTATGTTTTTCCCCCCAACACCACTTTCCATCAGTTTGTATAGCAGACCCTCATGACAAATTGAGTTGAAAGCTTTATTTGAAATCAACAAAACATTAGAAGACTTTGGTTTGTTTGTTTGTCAGTTAGGGTGCGCAGGGTGAACACGTGGTCTGTCGTATGGTAATTTGGTAAAAAGACAATTTGACATTTGCTCAGTACATTGTTTTCACTGAGGAAATGTACTAGTCTGCCGTTAATGATAAAGCAGAGGATTTTCCCAATGTTGCTGTTGACGCATATCCCACGGTAGTTATTGGGGTCAAATTTGTTTCCACTTTTGTGGATTGGGGTGATCAGTCCTTAGTTCCAAATATCGAGGGAAGATGCCAGAGCTGAGGATGATGTTGAAGAGTTTTAAGTATAGCCAATTGGAATTTGCGGTCTGTATATTTGATCATTTCATTGAGGATGATACCATCAACTCCACAGGTCTTGTTGGGTTGGAGGGTTTGTATTTTGTGCTGTAGTTCATTGTTCTGTAATTCATGGTCTCCTGAGTGGTGCAGCGGTCTAAGGCACTGCATCTCAGTGTTAGAGGCGTCACTACAGACCCTGGTTCAGCGGTCTAAGGCACTGCATTTCAGTGCTAGAGGCGTCACTACAGACCCTGGTGCAGCGGTCTAAGGCACTGCATCTCAGTGCTAGAGGCATCACTACAGATCCTGGTTCAGCGGTCTAAGGCACTGCATTTCAGTGCTGGAGGCGTCACTACAGACCCTGGTTCAGCAGTCTAAGGCACTGCATTTCAGTGCTAGAGGCGTCACTACAGACCCTGGTTCAGTGGTCTAAGGCACTGCATCTCAGTGCTAGAGGCATCACTACAGACCCTGGTTCAGCGATCTGAGGCACTGCATCTCAGTGCTAGAGGCGTCACTACAGACCCTGGTTCAGTGGTCTAATGCACTGCATCTCAGTGTTAGAGGCGTCACTACAGACCCTGGTTCAGCGGTCTGAGGCACTGCATCTCAGTGCTAGAGGCATCACTACAGACCCTGGTTCAGCGGTCTAAGGCACTGCATCTCAGTGCTAGAGGCGTCACTACAGACCCTGGTTCAGTGGTCTAAGGCACTGCATCTCAGTGCTAGAGGCATCACTACAGACCCTGGTTCAGCGATCTGAGGCACTGCATCTCAGTGCTAGAGGCGTCACTACAGACCCTGGTTCAGTGGTCTAATGCACTGCATCTCAGTGTTAGAGGCGTCACTACAGACCCTGGTTCAGCGGTCTGAGGCACTGCATCTCAGTGCTAGAGGCATCACTACAGACCCTGGTTCAGCGGTCTAAGGCACTGCATCTCAGTGCTAGAGGCGTCACTACAGACCCTGGTTCAGTGGTCTAAGGCACTGCATCTCAGTGTTAGAGGCGTCACTACAGACCCTGGTTCAGCGGTCTGAGGCACTGCATCTCAGTGCTAGAGGCATCACTACAGACCCTGGTTCAGCGGTCTAAGGCACTGGATCTCAGTGCTAGAAGCGTCACTACAGACACCCTGGTTTGAATCCAGGCTGTATCACACCCTGGCGGTGATTGGGAGTCCCATAGGGTGGCGCACAATTGGCCCGGCTTCGTCTGTGTTTGGCCGGTGTTGTAAATAAGAACTGACTTGCATAGTTAAATAAATGTAATTGGAGAATCCAGTGGGTTCTGGTCTTTAATAGCTGATTCTATAGATTTGATCATGTAGATGTTTTTACTGTTTGTTCTTTGTTACAGAGCCAAAAAGGTTGGAGAAGTGGTTCATCCATACCCTCTCTCTCTCTCTCTCTCTCTCTCTCTCTCTCTCTCTCTCTCTCTCTCTCTCTCTCTCTCCCTCTCTCTCTCTCTCTCTCTCTCTCTCTCTCTCTCTCTCTCTCTCTCTCTCTCTCTCTCTCTCTCTCTCTCTCTCTCTCTCTCTCTCCCCTCTCTCTCCCCTCTCTCTCTCTCTCTCTCTCTCCTCCTCCTCTCTCTCTCTGTCTCTCTCTCTCTCTCCTCCTCCTCCTCTCTCTGTCTCTCTCTCTGTCTCTCTCTCTCTCTCTCACTCTCTCTCTCTCTCTCTCTCTCTCTCTCTCTCTCTCTCTCCTCCTCCTCTCTCTGTCTCTCTCTGACTCTCTTTCTCTCTGTTTTATTGACCAGGACTGATAATGCCATCAAGAACCACTGGAATTCTACAATGCGTAGGAAGGTGGAGCAGGAAGGTTACCTTCAGCAAGCCGCCAAGTCTGGCCACGCATCCCTCGCCGTCTCTCCCGGTTACGCCAAGGCCAACAACCACATCATGAGCTTCCCTCACCCTCTCCCGCCTCTCTCCCCCTTCACAGGGAACCACCCCTATATTTCGGACCACAGGGTGAGTCCACGCTCCTCACCTTCACCTCTCTCTCTCCCCCCTCCCACCCCTATATTTCGGACCACAGGCTGAGTCCACGCTCCTCACCTTCACCTCTCTCTCTCCCCCTCCCACCCCTATATTTCGGACCACAGGCTGAGTCCACGCTCCTCACCTTCACCTCTCTCTCTCCCCCCTCCCACCCCTATATTTCGGACCACAGGCTGAGTCCACGCTCCTCACCTTCACCTCTCTCTCTCCCCCTCCCACCCCTATATTTCGGACCACAGGGTGAGTCCACGCTCCTCACCTTCACCTCTCTCTCTCCCCCCTCCCACCCCTATATTTTGGACCACAGGCT
>NC_059447.1:92994642-92997142 GCF_905237065.1 Salmo salar
TAAACCCTCGACTAAACCCTCGACTAAACCCTAAACTAAACCCTAGACTGAACCCTTGACTAAACCCTCGACTAAACCCTCGACTAAACCCTCGACTAAACCCTAAACTAAACCCTCGACTAAACCCTAAACTAAACCCTCGACTAAACCCTAAACTAAACCCTCGACTAAACCCTAGACTAAACCCTCGACTGAACTCTCGACTAAACCCTCGACTGAACCCTAGACTGAACCCTAGACTGAACCCTCAACTAAACCCTAGACTGAACCCTAAACTAAACCCTAGACTGAACCCTCGACTAAACCCTTAGAGGAAAGCTGAGACCATCTTATGTGTATTGAGTGTAAAATATTGTTAAACAAAGAGACGTTTTGATAGGTTGAGAGACAATAACAAATTTAAAAAGGTTTTGCTTCTTTAGATCAGCGATTGGTGGAGGGGGAGGGGGGGGGAGGGGCCACAAAGAAAACAGGAACTCATCATGCATGCCACCCCCCCCCCCCCACCACCACCACCACCACTTGCGAGCGTAACATTTTAACTACCCCCCTCGTGGCAACGAAGAGAAGAACCGTGGTAACCGTCTTCAGTGTGTAAATGACTGGTTACCACCTGGTTTTCTGAGCTCTTTACCTTTCTTTAAAGGTATCTGGTGACCAACAGGTGCATATCTGTATTCCCCAGTCCTGTGAAATCCATAGATTAAGGCCTAATGAAATTATTTCTATTAACTGATTTTCCCCATTTGAACTCTAATTCAGTAAAATCGTTGTTGCATGTTGCGTTGATATTTGTGTTCAGTGTAATTAGATCCTGAATGAGTTACCTCCCTCCAAAAATAAAATAAATATAAATATATATATATATATATTTTTATGTTTTGTATTATTATTATTGGGCCGCGGGCCGCCAGTTGCCGATCTCTGGTTTAGACTAAAGCCCAGACTAAATCCCAAACGGAAGCCCAGACTGAAGCCCAGACTTGAAGCCCAGACTGAAGCCCAGACTGAAGCCCAGACTGAAGCCCAGACTAAATCCCAAACGGAAGCCCAGACTGAAGCCCAGACTGAAGCCCAGACTGAAGCCCAGACTGAAGCCCAGACTGAAGCCCAGACTGAAGCCCAGACTTGAAGCCCAGACTGAAGCCCAGACTGAAGCCCAGACTTGAAGCCCAGACTGAAGTCCAGACTGAAGCCCAGACTGAAGCCCAGACTGAAGCCCAGACTAAATCCCAAACGGAAGCCCAGACTGAAGCCCAGACTGAAGCCCAGACTGAAGCCCAGACTGAAGCCCAGACTGAAGCCCAGACTGAAGCCCAGACTAAATCTAAAAGACTTGACCTGAATCTGGTCTCGGCTCCTCTGTCACTCTTGCCCTCTCCCTTCTCAGAGCCGCTCCTCATTGGGTGAGCTCAGCACCAGCCAGCACTCTGATAGGAGCTCGTCCAGAACGGACAGGTGCTCGCCCAATCAGGGCTCAGAGACTGAAAACAATGTTGCGTTTTCATTGGCCGGTTTCTTCTGTTCCACGCCAAAGCGTTCCCCAGTCAGAAACCTGCATTTCTCACCCTCGCAGGTAGCTAACCAACGGCAGAACCCTCCATGTAGTTAGTTGTATCTCTGCTGTAGATTTAAATTGTGTTCCTGTGATTCTGTTCAGCTTCTAAACATTTTTTTTCTCTCCTGCAGTTTCTCAACCAATCGGCGAGCCCGGAAAGCTCAGACAGCGACAGCCTACCAATGAGCTCCCAGAAACCCCTGCTGGCCACGCCTCTACACCGAGACCACACCCCCCGAACCCAGAAAAAGAACGACATGTAAGCTTACGTTTCTCTATGCCTTTTGTTTGAACTTTTATCTTCTTATTAACCTCTCTGGGCCAGTGGGACGTTTGCATCCCACCCTAGTCAACAGCCAGTGGAATCGCGTGGCGCTAAATACAAATACCTCAAAAAATGCTATAACTTCAATTTCTCAAACATATGACTATTTTACACCATTTTAAAGACAAGACTCTCGTTAATCTAACCACACCGTCCAATTTCAAAAAGGCTTTACAACGAAAGCAAAACATTAGATTATGTCAGCAGAGTACCCAGCCAGAAATAATCAGACACCCATTTTTCAAGCTAGCGTATAATGTCACATAAACCCAAACCACAGCTAAATGCAGCACTAACCTTTGATGATCTTCATCAGATGACACTCCTAGGACATTATGTTATACAATACATGCATGTTTTGTTCAATCAAGTTCATATTTATATCCAAAAAACTGCTTTTTACATTAGCATGTGATGTTCAGAACTAGCATACCCACCGCAAACTTCTGGTGAATTTACTAAATTACTCACGATAAACGTTGACAAAATACGTAACAATTTTTAAAAGAATTATAGATACAGAACTCCTTTATGCAAACGCTATGTCAGATTTTAAAATAGCCTTTCGGCGAAAGCACATTTTGCAATATTCTGAGTACATAGCTCGGCCATCACAG